>NC_047510.2:18831770-19106770 GCF_902827115.2 Pseudochaenichthys georgianus
GGGGATTTGATTAAATGAGAGAGAGAGAGAGAGAGAGAGAGAGAGAGAGAGAGAGAGAGAGAGAGAGAGAGAGAGAGAGAAAAGAGAGGAGAGAGAGAGAGTGAGAGAGAGAGAGAGGAGAGAGAGAGAGAGAGAAGCGAGAGAGAGAGAGAGAGAGAGAGAGAGAGAGAGAGAGAGTGTGTGTGTCGCTCTCTCTCTCTCTCTCTCTCTCTCTCTCTCTCTCTCTCTCTCTCGCTCTCTCGCTCTCTCTCTCTCTCGCTCTCTCTCTCTCGCTCTCGCTCTTTTAAAAAGTGGGGGGGACACAAATGGGATTTTGAAAAGTGGAAATTATGCCCATGATTATAGGACAGCCCAGGTTATGATCAATGATTTTTCATGTAACAGATATGTAGCTGTAAAGCATTCATTTACACTTTTTGATAAATAAGTTTCAGTTTTTAATAGACTGTCATGAAAAGAAGTGTGCATTATATTTTGAATTTGTTCTTTTAGTTTATACATAATGAAACAAAAGTTTAAACATAGATAAAACATTTAAAAAACATCAAATGAAAGAGAAATAAATGTAAAGATATCTATGTAAATGAAGGCAGCAGGCATTGCACAGCGGAAACACAACTGTGGGTATGGTGGCAAAGGGATGCCATGTGGACAAGCTGGTTCTTCACAGTGCTGTTCAGCTAATCTGAGCCGAGGAAAACTTGATATTGGAGAGCCAGTATGTTTGGCGAATGGCCTCAAACTTTTCGATGAGGGTTTCGAATGATGGCCGTTGTGCTGAGTCTGCAGCCCAACACTGCTCCATTAAAATCTTCACCTGTTTGTTAAAAAACAATCATTCTTAATATATCAGTCTACTAATAATCTGAATAAAATGTCAATAGTGTTTAATTAGTACCTCATGTGGACAGTTTTCGGGGCCAGGCAATCGGTGCTGCTTCTCCAACAGCTTTATGAGCACCATCACAGTCATCTGTTCCTGGGTGTCTTGCATCATTTCCCTGAACTTCTACAAAACAAACACAACAGAGCAGATTGTGCATCTTACAAAGGGATTCAAAATGTACTGTAATTGTCTAACATGGGAATTTATTCTGATTAGAGCTTGTTATAAGAGGCCGGTGATGATGTACCTCTTGCGGGCTTTGGCGATGTACACAGCGGGTCAGGATCTCATACAATGTAACGCCAAAGGACCAAACATCTGAGGCAAAGGAGAATTTATTTTCCTTCAAGCACTCAAGGGCATACCTATGCATACAGAAAAAAACACAGTTGAGTGGTTATCATTGAACAGATAATTGAATCCATATTTTAAGTGCTGCGTGAACTTACCAGAAGACGGGACTGTCCCCATCCTCACGGACACGATAGTAGATATCGCCTTCAGGTATGTATTTGGTCAGGCCAAAGTCTCCAATCTTCACCAAACTCTCATTTTCCACTAAGACATTTCGGGCAGCGAGGTCTCGATGGATGTATCGTTTGGAGTGCAAGTACTCCATACCCTTTGAAAGTAGACAACATAAATGAAAGATGGATCTAATGAAGATAGGATTGCAAACTTTAACAGTGTAAAAAAACTGATGAACGTTGTGGCTCATCTTTTAAGAAGTATCTCACCCACTATAGAACAGACTAACATGAATTTGGAAATCTGGATTAGCAAAAACACAAAACATCTGCACTCACCTGACAGATCTGCTGAGCGAACATAAGGGCCTGAGGCCTTCCCAGCTTACGTTTGGGAAGGTACTCCTTCAGGCTCCCCAGAGGAAGGTACTCCATTATCAACTGCACCACCTGTCCTCCTGAAAATGTACAAAGCATCAGTACTCATCCTTCATTCTCCATCAAAGGCACAAATGACCTGCTGCCTACTCTAGTGTTGAAGGTGCTGTGATGCTCAGTGTGCTGTGAGATGAAGTTTATAATATTGACATACAAGGGAGACAGGGTTGCATTTTGAAAAGATTTTCAATATCTACAGAAAAAAAGCAAGGAACAAAAATCTATTCCCTGAATCGTCCGCTGACCACTGTAAGCTGAAACAGAGTAGTTATCAAGCACTTCTTTCCACATGTAGTCAATGTATGTTCATTTATATTTCAAATAGAAATGCGGTAAATGCAACTTTTTTTAAGTTTGACCTTGTATTTAAAAAAATGTTTCAAAGAACGTTAATTGACAACATGCAAGCACATTTTTGTAACTTTTTTGTAGTGGCAAATTCAATTGTATGTCACATACAAAAGGTTATCATATGAGCAGGGGAGAAGGCCAGCAGAAAAAGCCAAGGATTTCGATTTTTTGTTAAAGTAGCATGCATGGGATTGAATTGCAATCTTATGCATTTTCACTTTTTCACTGACGTTTTCATAACAGATACATCTCTAATTTCAAAAAACATAAAGGAAGCAGTCCGAAGACAGCTGAGGACTCACCGAGTTCAGTACAACAGCCTTTGTACTTGACAATGTTACTGTGATAGAGTGACTTGAGGATGTCAATCTCCTTCATCCAGCCTTCAAGCACTTGACTGTTCTCTTGTTTCAGAGCCTTCACGGCCACGCGCTCTCCTGTCCCATCATTGGCCGGGTCGTACTGGTAGAGAGTCACCTTCCCAAAGTGTCCCTGCAGACGGAGCAATGAGCAGGGGGATTATTCTCGAGCATACAGGAAGAAGAATACCACAGGTAATGTGGTATTGGATCTTACCTCTCCCAAGTCCCTCATCTTTTTCAGGTAGCGTTTGTGGAACACGCTCGGGTCTGAGTCAGGGAGAGTTTCACTGGGGGATATATCCGGATCTGTGATCAGGAAAAACCAAGACAAATTATATACATATATCACCAAAATTAGACTGACAAAAAAACTCAGAGGTGAGCTAGTAAAGACCAACTTTTGATTATGATGTCTGTGAGCTCTCTGAGCACAGTGAGGAACGAAGGCCTCTCCATTGGCTCGTAGGTCATACACATGCTGATGAAGCGAGCCAGTTCCTGGGAGGATGGTTCTGCTAAACGGCCTTTTTGTTGATAAAAGCGCTCTTTCTGTTGTGGGGGGGGTTATATTGTTACAAATGGAAGTCAACAGGCCAGGTGCAGCTTGTGGCTGTTGGAAGAGAAATACCTCGGACAATGTGCTGCCACTCATTGGAAGATCGCCGTTGTTGCAGATTTCCAGCAAGGTAACGCCAAAGCTCCACTGGTCAGCAACATTTCCAATGGGTGCGCCGCTTTCCACACACTCGGGGGCAATCCAGGGGATACGCTCAAGACGCTCTACAGTGCAGAATAGGGACAATTAAAGTAACAGAGGTGAAATCAATACATTTTTGTGTGCTCTGGTTAAACCTTTTTGAAAGAAAAACATAAAAACAGCAGAATTTAGACAAAACTAACCACGGTGTTTAGAAAACATATGTGAGCATTTTGAGATTGACTGATTTATTTCTTAAATAACACATTGTGAAATAACACTTTAAGAGAACAGGACACAAGTCAGAGGAAATGGTCTGGTAGACATTTCCTGCTTCCGAAATCAGATTTATCAGTAAGGCAGAACAGTAAAGAAACAGAGAAGTCTTGAAGCTGACTGAGACCTTCTTGGAAAGTGAGGTTTATTAGGAGGGAATTTCTGGTACTGACCTTCCCTTGAAAGGACACTCAGGGCAATTCCTGGGTCGCTCAGCTTGACAAAAGGAGAGGTGCCGAGCTCGAGACCTCGCCTTGCCACCAGAATGTTCTTAGCACAGACGTTTCCATGAAACAGCCGTTTGGTCTCCTACAAAGATGACAAACGCACTGGTAATGTGTTTTTGTGATGCGAAGTATCGAAGAAAACAAGTGAAACATAAACTATTATCGTTGTTAATCTTAAGGCAAAAATGAACTTCATGTGCACCACTTATCGTTAAGTTTTGTTTGATAATAAGATAGTATCATTTCCTTCCTGCAGCTCAGACTCAAAACTTGACGTCCGGTTTAATAGCCCCACTCCCCTCTTTCTGTTAATATTTTATATATTCTAAATATTGTAGCACCTGATTGTAAAGCTTAAGACGATATAAAGATGAATTGTACCACACTTGTATTACATCACTCTCAATTCACGTTAATGACCACTTAGCTGTGGTCAATGTAAGTGAATTGTATTGAATAATAATCTGTGGCACTCAAAAACAAAGTAGTGTTTGCACTCACAAGATAATTGAGGGCAATGGCAAGCTGTTTTGCAACAATGAATTTCCACTGAGGAGTCACAGAGGCCTTTTCCTTTCGAAGGAAAACATCCAAAGGCCCAAACTCCACAAATTCTTCCACCATGATATCTGTTAAGGAATAAACAAGTTTGACGGATTGAAGGTTCCAGTACATCCCCAAAATACATGTAAACAAGAAGCATCCTCTTTAAAAACAGAACAGGGCGAGTATGTATTTGCGTCACGGCTCACTTGGTACAGGGATCATACATTTGACTAAAAACACAAACAAAGTGTGTGATGAGGAAGTAGCAAACGAGGAAGTCACACATCTAAAAGTATAACCTGAGTTTGTGACGGTGAACAGTGTTGTAGCTCTTACTTTCAGATCCTTTGACTGACACGCCATGTACAAACACCAGGTGACTGTGGGACACCTGGCTCATGAGACTCGCAGTTTCTAAAAAACCCTTAGAGAGAAGGGAGAGAGTAAAGATTAGAAAATATACATGAGTGTTGGTAACTATTGAGGCCTTTTTCAGAGATCACAAGGCTTACTATATCGATATCTTTATCACTTTGGTCCAGAATCTTGAGAACCACAGGGATTCCTTTGCGGTCAGCCAAGTTGTTGTTGAACTCATCATCCTCATCATTTCCCCCCCCGCCTCGCACCAGCAGACGTCCTGAGTAGATGTTAGTTCTTGTCCCGCGGCCCAAATGTTGTTCCTGATGGTAAACAACATTTGCTGGTCAGTCACACAACTGAGAACAAGAACGTTAGTCCGGCGGAACAGATGGTCATATGTAGGTGGAGAATTTGTCACCTGTACAAGCTCTCTTTCCTTGATCTGGTGGAAGCGCAGCTGAGTTGTGTTCAGGAACAAGGACTCCGTGCGAGCACCTTGCCTCATCACCAGAAGGTTGGAGAGCTCTACATCACACAAACATAGATAAACCTATGTTAAAGGGATGGTTCACCACAAAAATATTTTTCTCCCTGGCTAGTTATCAATCTAGATCATTCTGGTGTGAGTTGCATAGTGCTATCAACCATACAGATCTTCGCTTGAATATGATGAAACAAAATGTCTTGTGGTGCTTTAAGGGTGCATTCACACCTAATAGTCCGTTTTCTGGTGCGACATTGTTTCATTTTTCAGAAGGTTCGGTTTGCGTTCACACGGGCAAAACTCAAACGGACTATAAACTTTAAACACAAGTCATGTGCACGGAAATGCTGTTCAACCATTGGTCAGACATTAAGGGGGTAAAAACGCAAATCCCGGCAATTTCTACCGGAGCCCCCGCCATGGAGCATCGGCACTTTCGGCAGGTTATTCTCATGCTGCTGTTAATCTGGAGATCAACAGAGACTAGCGGCCCGCGCATATGATTATATAATCAGACAACGTCCGTTAAAAAACATTATAACTCATATAATGAGAGACGTTCTGCAGTAAGGAGGGGCGTTTCACCGACGACAGGTGTTCTTACTTTTATGTAGCTGACGGAGAATTGTTACTTTACACGACACTGTTCACACGTCATTCTGCTTCACTCTTTAACTAAACAACCGCGGATGTCTTGAAAGACTCTTTCGCTAAAGATTTTGAAGATATCCGCGTTCTTGTGACACGTAAATACTGCGCTTCCTATGTTTTGGTGCGGACTGCGTTCACACCAGCAATGAACCGCTCCAGAGTTCGCAAGCAGCGGACCAGAGTCCGGTTGTTTAGTTCACTTGAGAGGTCTCGGACTGCGTTCACACCGACCCAAATGAACCGTACCAAGCGGCTAAATGCACCAGGGTTCGATTCAACCGGACTATAAGGCAGGTGTGAACGCACCCTGAAGAGACAGAACAACGCTTGATTCATTGAAAAAACGTATTGGCAATATATTTTAAATGAGCTGGTTACTTAGGATAACCCACAGACATTGAAATATTTTATAGGAACTATTCTCCTCCCACCGAACTACAGCCGCCAATGAATGAGCATAAGCCTATTGTCCATGACTAGATGTAGGCCTTCTTCTGCACTGTAGAGAAACATTGTTTGTTCTCTGGATTATCTTCAGTAACTGGGTCAGGATTTCAATTTTTGTTATGGCACTTTGAGCACTACAAGCCAAGTTCCATGTAGTTATATGATAATAATTGAGAGAAATAAGTAATAAGTCGATATCTCCAACACTCTGCATCACATCAAAACAAGGTTGATAAACAGCACTGAAAGTGAGAGCAAAATTATGTATTTATGATTTTAAGGTGAAGACAGAAAATCTTTAAAATACACAGTGGGACATGGGCATAAGTCAGCAAAACAGATCAATAATTGAAAAGCCCAATTGACACAAACCTGCTTGTTTTGGAAAACAGCATTTCTTTACAGTAAAGCTGTCCGAACCAGACTGGAGGACAAAGGTCTTGAGGCTTTCCGTGAGCTCCTTCATACTGGAGAACTCTCGATCCCAGCCCTCCAGACAGAATTTGGAACCCTTGAGCAGAATCCGAAACTGCTTGTGGTTTGGCCTTGATCCATTCTGTGAACCAGAAGTACATATAAACACACACACATTTACACAATCACTGCACTACAATCTATTCCAGAGAGGAGTGTGGGTGTTGACTTACCTCACTTTTTTTCATGACTGCTAGGATGATGCAGTGATAGTCGTGGGCACTCCAGCGTACCAGGAAAGCTCCCTCCTCTGCCTCCTTTTTCAGCTTCAGCAGCACAAAATCATCACTGGAATCACAGCAGACTTGTGATATAACACACTGTGTTTCTCCACATCCTGCCTGTGTCTGTATGTGCATGTGTAAGAGGATAAAACTCACTGCAGAGGTCCATGCAGTCCATTTGCTACACTCAGCACTACCCTTGGGGGAGCCACTTCATGACAAAGAAAGTGGTGGGCGAATGCAGTCAGCCGGTTGTATCCATCAAGCAGGGAGATGAAGGAACGGGCCTCCTGGCTGGAGTTCATCTGAACCTCCTACATACACGCACAGAAACACCACTAGCTTACAATCAGAGATTCCTCCTACAGACGCATTCAAAACATAATGAAACCCCTGAAGCGTACTCAAAGCTCCTATAGCCATAAACAGGTAGAATTAGCACACAGTACAGGACATTCACGCTTTAAAGATTTAACAATCTGATCAGGAGAACATCTTATATTCAGAATACTAATTAAACTAATGCATCACAAACATATTTACCACTTAAATGTATGTATTTGAGCTTTTACATAAAAGGGTAAACAAGTGCTCTCACCATGCAGTGGTTGTCCTGAGTGCTAATGCACACATTATCTCCAGTGAGGGCTATGTGCGTAATTTCAGGGAAATCACAGAAGGACGTCCATTTGTTGGGAGTGTTTGCGTTCGGTTGGTCGGACTGTTTTCTTTTCTTCATGTAGTCATTTCGGAGGTAAGTGTTTGCCAGTGCCTAGATAAGGAGACTGAATCAACAAAATGTCCACACTGGAAGAATACACAACCGGCCACAGAATGAGACCACCAAAGCTTGAAATTGCATTCTAACAAACCTTCTGACCAGACACTTTCCTCCACTGAATCCCCTTGGTGCCTGACATCATTATCTCGTGTGTGGCAGGATCTATACAGTTGCCTTTTGAGGCACCCTCTGTTTGGGTGGTGTTGGAGAAAGAGCTGCTTCCATCCCCGTCCTCTCGAAGCTCCAGCTGGGATACAGAGAAGGTTTCTGTTCCAAAACTCGGTGACAAGTGTTCAAGAGTAGAGATGTACTTGTACATGATTTCCTGTGCGCCCAGTCTCCCCTTATCAACAGTGTGCTGCTGGAAGGTCCGCACAAACTCTGCAAACACCCGACGGATCCTGATCTTTGTCAGGAAGTTGACTCTGGAAATGTGTTTGGCGAAAGATCTTGGAATGCATCGTAAGAAGCTGAAAGACCATTTAGTATAGAGGTTGACAGATTTACAGATTAACGTGCAATAAGTCGTTATTACTTCTTCACTGCCCCATGTTCAATCCTTCCAAAGTAATTACCTGATTTTTTGGGCAACATCTTGCAAGGAGCAGCCTGTTTCCATTGCCTGATGTGAGAGTTGAAGCACAGCCATCCCCAAGCTCTCATTTTCGAAGCGATTTAACTTCTCCTCTGAGTCCACGTCTTCCACCTGTACCACTTCGTTCACAAATTCATATTTTGCCTTTTGGAGACAGAAGAAGCAAAGAGGTTAAGTACTTAAATAGGTTGAACCTGCGAAAATTGTGCACTCCTATAATACACAAAAATTACCAACCTGGGAGAACAGGTATTGTAAGGATGCGATTTCAAGCAAGGGAGAACCTCCCTGACCTGCCCCAGATCTGAGAGCATAACGGTAAACACTCGGCTCCTTCCCACTGAGTCTGTGCCAGTTCCGAAAGTAGAACCTAGATACAAGGAAACCAGAGAAAGATTGTGAATATGTTTCATCTGTGTGTATATGTATAACAGTGCTATAAAAACACACTTACCTCATACAGTAGTGAAGTACAAGGCTGGAGTTCTCTGGAGTAAACGTGTGGTTTGGACTGTACCAGCAGCTTGATTGTGGATTGTACAGCGCAAACAACACATGGCATAGAGGTGTTATACCTGGGGAATAACACAGGGATGTTACACACACTAGCCACCAGCAGGATAAAATACCACAGGAAGATAAACGTTTACTTTGGTCTGTATGTGTGTATTCGGTCACTCTTACCTACAGCCTCCGCAGCTGAGATGCACAGGTCTTCTGCTGTGACTTCTCCATCTGTATGGGACAAATATCTTTCCCCTTCC
Source organism: Pseudochaenichthys georgianus (assembly GCF_902827115.2). Taxonomy (NCBI): domain Eukaryota; kingdom Metazoa; phylum Chordata; class Actinopteri; order Perciformes; family Channichthyidae; genus Pseudochaenichthys; species Pseudochaenichthys georgianus. The sequence continues at coordinate 18,840,804 of NC_047510.2, forward strand.
TTTGACCAGAACATGTAAACATGGATACCAGGACCCTGAGGGGGGTCACACAGGCTCGGGAACGCCCCGTGCCTTGAATGCTTGGATGACCCACGTTTGGACATGGTGGGGACAGCCAAATCACTAACAAACACAAAGTAAAGGAGAGTATTTGCCTGTCATCAACTGTTGTGGAATCATGAAGGCATTATTCAATTCAAGTCAAGTTTATTTATATAGCCTAAAATCACAAATCCTATTTGTCTCAGAGGGCTTCACAAGTCAACAAACACAATTGGTAATGTAAAATAATGTAAAAACAACAAACGTATCTAATAAGATCAATGTGTAAATACCAATTTAAACCGAAACATAGCACAATGACACAAATACAGTTAGAGTAGGCTACAATAAATAAAATTCCATAAAACGAAGGGTCCATGAGGATGTATAAAAGGGGTTTAAAACCACCAGTCTTACTGTACGCTGTACTAAAAAGGAAAGTCTTTAACCTACTCTTAAATGTGTGGACACTGTCTAATCGTCACTGGAAGTTGATTCCAGAGGAACGGGGCTTGGTAGCCGAAAGCTCTAGCACCTGATCTTTTTTGTTGAAGGCTCGAGTCAACAAGGCAAGGCAAGGCTACTTTATATAGCACCGTTCAACACAAGTGCTTTACAAAAATGAAAAACATTAAGAGCATTAAGAAATAGTGCAGCAGAAATACATTACAAAATGGCATTTTTAAAAACAGTAATTCAAAAGCTAATATAATAAAAAATAAACATAAAACAAGGTAATCTATAAAATACATAAATAAAGAGGTTCAAGTGCAGTGTAAGATATGAACGCAACGACAAAAAGAAAAATCTTCAGCCTGGATTTAAAAGTAGTAAAAGAGTTGTAGCAGAACTGCAGGTTCTGCAGGCGTTTAGAAATATCAACCTTTTCTCTATTTTTCGTTTCAAACTGAAAAACAAACTTAAAACTAACATGCTCTTCCCAAATGACACAACATGTATAAATAACTTCTTAGAATATGTTGTCAGAATATGTTGTCAGGAAATGTGTCACAAGGCCTACCGAGGAAATATTACTCGTGTAACTTGTCTACATTACACAACACTGTACAGCACTATAACAGGTCTACAAGTTATTTTTGTTTTAATATGAATACGTATTATATATAACAGATTGCGTCATTAGGTGGCCGAGGCTCATAATCACGCGTCCTGAAGCATTTCACGATGTATCCGACATCTATGACCAGGAAATATGTAAACACTATTAGAGACAAAAAAGCTAAACAACCGGTCTAAAAAATAAGTATCTTACCATTGAACGGCGAGCTTTTCACAGACTTACTTCAAAGCCAAAGGAGAGAAGAAGGGACAGTCGGGCTTCATTATCTTCTGAGCGTATTTCCCCTTCGCCCACACAAGTTTCTGGTGAACTGCGAAGTGTCGACTCTGCAGACGGCTGGTTCCTGAACGCAATATGGCCACTCCCTCCACCAGGCATGCGCGCACACGCACGTATGATTTTTCAAGAATAAAACGTCGAGAATTAAAGCGATTACATGTGTAGGTATACATGGACGTGTATAACTTATTAGATATATATATATATAACAACATATGCAGCAAACGGGTGGAAATAGAACTCCTATTGTATACCATTATTATGTGTAAAAGTAGCAATACTCAAGTAGACAAATACTAAATTATTATGCTCAAAATTACTTGAAGTATCAAATACAATTATTATAAATAACCAGTTTATAATATTGTACTTGTGTGTCTTCTGTCATTATTTAATCATTTCAACTGGCCACTTTTTTTCATGTGCATTTGTTTTATGTCAGGTGTTGAGAATGCATTCTGCACTTGTGATTTCAAAGCCTCCCCCCACCTTTACAGTTAGCTGTTTCATCCAATCAGTGTCATGTCCATTTTAATAGCCTTATGTTCTTTAACCTTCTGTCAGGCTAAATGGAGGATTAGCTGTCTTTCACCATTTCATTTTGATTGCAATATATGGTAGTACAACAAGTATGTGCCTCCAATCCTTTATCACATTCATTTGTCTCACCGTAAAGCTTGGAGGGATTTTGTCAGTTTGCACTCACCTTCAAAATAAAAGCATTGAAAGTAAAAGTATAGAATCCACACGTACCTGGCACTGTCTGTCGGTACTGTTATTAATATTGTTTGTCATTTAATGTGTATAGTGACGTATTAAAGGGCATAGCATACCCACCCTATTTGGCTACAGTACCATTCAATCTCTATGTAGAACAAATGTCATTTGTAAATACCAAAGGCTTTATTAGAAAACCCAAGCAGATGCAGTCTCTCCACATTAAAAAGCAGCCGTTACCACGACAACAGCTCTTGCAGATGGATAATATTTGTGTGATTCTTTTATGGTACTATGTTTTACGACCTCTTACATCATGAGTGGAAAAGCATGTCACCCGGACCTTGCATTTATAGAGAAAACCACAACGCATTGGCCTTGAGTTTTGGGATATAATTCAACCTTTAGTTAAGCAAGTTTGTAGAAAATGTCACTTTTGGGGAAATAACCATCTGAATACATGGTTGCTTAAGCCCTGAAAGTCTAACAAAAAACATTAAATGTGTAAATGACACACAAAAAAAACATCCATCATTAAGTGCACAACCTGAATATGTATAGGATGGTTTTCAACTATACAGCACAAATGAAGCAGGCAGGCACTCACACACAAATTGATAGGTGTACACAAATAAATGTAATAACACAGCTTATGTCTAAAAAAAAAAAAAAAAAAAACCTAAACACAAGCTGCACTTTCTTTTCCAAGCAGGAGTTACGCAGATAGGTGAATGCTAGTCTCAGCTTAATATTTTTTTTAAAAAGCGAATTCATTATTTCATGATTGGCCAACTAGTCATACACAAAGTGGAGCCGCAATACAGTGGGTAAGTACATTTGCAAAAACAGCACATCATAGAATCATTGTAGGTCATTCCTTCTTAGTTTCTTCCAGCTCTTGTTTCACCTCTTCATAGGTAGGATCTTCCTCTTTTTCATCCCCATCATCCGTCTTGGAGTTAGGGACCCAGAGCCCGGACTCTATGCACCTCTTCATTTGAACCTTCGCCTCCTAAGCACATAACACAATCACATTTATTAACATACCCAAAGTAGGACAAAGAAGACACACGTGAATCAGGTAACTTCACATTTACATAACTGAAATATGAAATAAGAAACCTACCGTTGGGTCCATTTTGCTAATAGCCTCTTGTAACATTTGGATGTCCTTATCATCAAAGCATTTCTGCATCTCCTGCAATTAAGAACATGTTTTGTAAGGCATTTTAAACTTCAGAAAAGAGAAAAAAGTGCACATGCGTTTTGTAAAAGGACTCACAGCTGGCAGTGACTCATACACCTCCACAGGATCTAGCCCTCCAGGTCCCATGCGTTTCTTCCGCTCCTCTTCCTCATACTCTTTCATTGCCTTTTCGATGCGGATCTTTGCCCTGCCCCGAACTCGCTCCTTGAACGACTCTAGCTCGTCGTTGAAAGCTTCCTGGTACTGCTGATCTGCTGTCTGTGAGTGGACACATAGTTGTGTGTGTTGGCAGACATAACAATGAGCATTTAATTGAACATAAAACAGGTATTTTCCTTGGTTATGATGTTTCTAAGAATGTTTTGATAAAGTTAGGAACCTGAAGAGTATGTTAACACTTTGATTTTGCTGACCTCCAGTGGTTTAAAGATTCAACTCGCTGCAGTGTTACAGTACAGGTGTACTCCAGTAACTGTGACATCACTACTACTGTAGGTCTGGTCAGAGTTGAAATTCTCAACCATGATGAAATCAGAATCCCTTTATTAGTCCCACGGAGGGAAAATGTGCGAAGTTACAGCAGGAAAAAGAGCCACAGACGGCTTAATGTTACATATGTTAAATATGTGACATGCATTTAAAAAAACTACGTTATGATATAATTAAAAGAATATATATAATAAAAAATCAAAAGTTACATAATTTTAAAAATACACATCCTGTAACAGTTCTTAGGATTTAGCAGCCAGGAATATATTACACAGTTATTAACGGCATCTATAATGTGTAAAAGAATAAAATTGGGTTTAAGACACTGTTGTTTTTTTAACATCACTTGACTTAAAAAACTGTAGTTCCTAGTTTAGGGTCTGAGTTTAGCTCCTGTTCCCTCCATAGTACCTTGAACTTTCTTTATCAAAAAAGCTATGAATTATTTGATGGACTTTGTGGCAGTTACTCACCTTGATCTTGGCAAAGAATTGCCGAAAGCAGCCGCGGGGATCCACCTTGAGGCTTTTTGCCAACTCCAAAATGAACTGCATGACAATGGTCTGATGAGCCACTTGCTCCATCAATGAGTGTTTCTACAAAAAAAAGGAATTTAAGAATAATGTACACATTTTCAAAACACTATTGCTGGTGCATGTTAAAGTATCACAATGTTACAGCCCATAAAACAAACTAAGTACCAGTTCCCTTGGAGCTAAATGTTAAGAAAAAACATTCCGTTTGTTTTTACCTCCTCAACTTCAAGGTCAATGCACATGATGACCAGGTAGTTGGCAGTCTCTTCACACACTAGATGAGAGTTGTCAGAGAGGTATTTCTGGCTGTCATCCCAACGCCGCATCATGCCTGTAGTAAAGAAGAAGATGGACCTTTATTTTGAAGACCGCAATGAAAGGCCAGCTGTACTTTCTTTATATACCAACACTCTGAAAGATGCATAGATATCAATAAGACTTACCAAAATGTTTGATTTGCTTCTCGTTTTTCTCCACAAAGGTTTTATGCTTTGTCTCCTTCTCTTCTTCAGTCTCTTCAGTGGCATCAGGCAGGACATTGACGACGCTCTGAGGAGGACGAACAGGGGCAGAAAATCATCATTACAGACTATGTTTCTGATAAGGACAGAAGCTAATTTATTGTCTTATATACATTTTTCTATTTTATTTGGATGGATAAATAAAGATATAATTAACCAGATTGTTGCAAAAGGGTGTATTATTTATTTTATAGCATAGGCCATGCAAATAAATCATCTTTAAATGATCTGAAAAAGGGATAGATACGCACCAAATGTACTGTTAAAGTGCTATTGAGAAGTTACTTTTATAATTATTAGACTAAAGACAGAAAAACACGACTCAATATATTCTAATAAATATAAACTTACCAAAGGCTGATAGAGTTTATTATTTTGTTTGTTACTTTCGTACTATTACAATCTTCTTAACCACATGTCATTTTGTTGAAATTGTTACTTGTAGTGAAAATATAACTATATGATGCCAATCCTAAATCCAAAATCTGCCTCACCTTGCTGAAACCCTCCTTGCTGAGCGTGTCGACGTTCCATGGCATCTTCTTCTCTTCCCGGTTGTGTTCTGCTAGCTTCTTATCTATATCCCGCTCCTCTTTTTTCTGTTTCTTCTCCTCGGCCTGGGCTTTGCTCAGCTCTGCTTTGGCATCATCGGTTGATGAAGCGGACAGCTCTTGTACTTTCTTTTGTGCCTCTGCCAGCTTACGACGGCTCTCATTAAGTGCCTTGCTTATGTCGTCACCCTTTTTGTGGTAATCTTCCATTCGCTCCACACGTGCCTGAAGAACAGAAATGATAACAGTTATACATAAGTCCACAGCACAGGTACAAGGGTTTCATGTTGTCTTTAGGGAACTGGCTGAAGCCATTGGAGGCAGCTTCTCCATAAGTAATGGTCAGAGATGACTACCTATACCACTGATAGTGACAATATTATGTACACACATTATCTAGAAAATGTGTTGTGATCATTTAAACTAATTAAAATGGGTAATATGATACTTTAGCACCAGCAGTAATGGTAAGACCACAACATATCACAATAACAGTGGGGGTCAGTGTTGCAGAACAAATGCCAATGTAAAGACGTGAAGCAAGCTGTAGTCTGTTTAGTCCAAAATAAATCTGGTTTGGGTCCTACCCCTCTCAATGATTTATTGAAGTTATTTGCAGTCGTATACATCACCAAAGTGAGAACAGGACACAGTTATGAAACGAAGTATACATGTAAATACGTACTGTAAATATACAATTGTTTAAATCTGTACCTGGTGTCTCCATCTGAAGAGGCTGGGTGTGTCGATGTTGGGGTGGGTGTCATCTTCGTCGTCTGACACCTCGATGTGGTCCCACACGCTGTAGTCTATCCTAGACATTATACCAGTACGAGCCAAACAACGTTAGCTTCGGATATGACTCGGCTAAGTTAGGAGGCTAAACCAAGCTATCCTCAATCTCCAATCTAATAAAAGCCGATGAAGCAAACAACTCAACACTTTTGACTAAGATGTTTTAGTAGTCGATACAGTGGCTGGCTGTTTCTGGCCAAGGCAAACTTAGATGGACCTACACCTACCTAAGGCGGGCTAGCGAGAAACTGCTACAGATTTCTAGAAAGAATCGTTGCTGCACATTTCCGTTTGGCGTCACTGCGTCATTACGTCACTGCGTCATACGCATGTACGACGCCGGAAAAGAAAAAAAGACGACTGTTGTTGACGACAGTTAAGTGCTAATCAAACTCAAATAACCTGTGTTTCATGCACATGGTTACTGCTTATGTTCTGCAAAAAAAGCATCAACTATATATTTGCAACATTTTTGACAGAACACCACTTTTATTTTAATGTATATTTAGGTGATGTCAATTATTCCCAGTAATAAGATGTGTTATCAGAGGCCCGACTGTATTTTCAATTATCATAGATGAGACCTCTGCTTACGTTAAAGATGTGCTAAGTTATATGATTGTATTATATATATTTAGTATTAAAATTGTTATTATTAATAATAATAATATATTAGTATGCTGCCTCATATGGATGTTTCCTTTTTTTTATATTTACTACTTATGTTGTACATGTCATCTCCAATAACCTATGCCTGTCTGTTTCGTTTGTATTTTAAAAATACAATTTCATGTAATTCATCCAATTTATTTTTGTTTATTTTGTATTCTTGAAAATCAATAGAGGTGCTGCGTTATACTGGTAATTATGTTAGGTCAACAGAGTCAGTGTACTATTTAACTACAAAAAAATGGGTCAGGCAGGTGTCAGTAAAGTAGTCTGTACACATTCAATCCTGGGAAGAGGTATAATCTCTTCATATACAGTCAATAGGTCTAATCAGTCAACATTATATTCAAACACAACTGATTGGTTTACCATGAGTGATTGCAGGCCCTTAAAAAGTCACATCTGCATTATGAATGTTTCAGTAGCATAGTAGTAGTAGTAGTAGTAGTAGTTCCTTTGAATTTGATGACATGAAAAGCCACAGAACACAATTGCAGAACACAATTATTTTTAATAAATAATCAGTTGACATTGACAGTGTACATTATACATTTCCAAAAGTTATGATGTGCCAGAGAGGTAGGACATTCTGACTGGTTGAACACGGGTCTAATTTAATAACAGGACTAGTGGTTACACTCCATATAGCCTACTGTAGGTGTGCCAGCCCCAGGGCTCAAGTGCCTTTCTGCAAAGACATGTCAAAATGTTTGCTTCGAGAAAGGCCATTTCACAATTCTTCAAAGACTATTTAAGTCACTGTACTTCGCTGTTGCAGGATAGAGACAATGTGACAGTAAATAAAACATTGATACAATGTGACTTTTCACCATGATTCCCATCGAAAGCATCCCACAGGGAGCTATGTGTTACTTTGGTTTTCCGTGGGTTTTGAGTCCTTGAACCCGGAGCAGCAGATAGAGTTTCCGGCCTGAGACTCACAGCAGCGCCGCATGTCCCGGATCACATCCTGACACATGCTCTCCACGTATTTGTTAGCTGCAGGAGGAGTTAGCACATGTTACTGTGGGGTTTACTTAAACAAAACATAATTGCATTCAAATGACTGTTGTGTGTACCTTGTAAACAGTGTTGAATTGCACATGCTTGCTTTTGACACGGATCTTTCGGTGGCATATCTGCTGAAGCGGACCGAAAAGGGACCATTTCAGAATATGTTAAAAGTAAACACATCAGGCACTGCATTACAAAGGACAGAACATCACTCATAGATATATAAAACAGTTTCGTTGTATATTCTTGTCCCCACCTTGTCTTGAATCCGGGTAGATTGCAAGGACGTATTTTGATGACGATTTAGATTAAAGGTCGTATGTTGGTGAGCCGCACTTCCTTCTGCGGGACAATGTTTTGATCACGTGACGTTTGGATAGAATTTCAAATCATGATGTGAAAGAGTACAGCAGCGACACCTGGTGGTGCGTAATGAATTACATACAGACATTAAAACAATACAAACTGCTATTTCTGTTCTTCAGAAAAATAGTCTTACCTCTATGAATTTATGGGAAGACCGTTGCTTATTTTTCACATATCGTATTTTAAAGACTTTACACAAAGTAAAGTGGTTTGGTTATTTCGATAACACACAAAAAGGCATAAATGCTTTATAATACATTTCATAATAATGATGGCAACAAGGGAAAGTAACTGAAGGATTTTGACCAATTTGTGAAAATACTTTTTATTTTGACAAACAAAAGTTATGTCAATTTAAACCTCTATTATAATAATTGTGTCTATAAAACTCATTGCTCTGTGGTTGTTACTGTCATATACATAATACTTGTAGCCTGATTCTGAACATGCTATGTTTTTTTACTTGTTAAAGGTAATTTGTATTCAAAATCACTTTATGTATGTTCTTATGACACTTGACCCACAACCAACAGTAACACATTCATTCTGATAATATTATATTATCAGAATTATTATATAATATATTATATTTCACCTGGTTAAATAAAGGCTACAAACAAACAATTAAATCTAGGTAAATCTAGGTGTCAAAAAAGTGAAAATCAAAAAAAATTTCATTTAACTTTTATTCATAAAGATAAGAAAATTAACAATTTATATTTACAGTAATGGCCGGGTGATCTTTAACGTTCCCTAATTAATTTCCAGCATACATTAATAATAATGTCGTCATCATTTTATATCAAGAGTAGCTACACATTGGTAAGATTACACGATAATTTCATTAATACGAAAATAGATCTAGCAAATATATAAATTAGAGAAAGGATATCACATTGAAAGCATAACTATATCCTAAATAACCAATCTATCTCACGAACACTTTCATGTTAAAATACTGACAGTTTAAACAACAGTTACCAAACAAAGTATATCAAATATATTGTTTTTAATTGAGATCTAATCCTGCCTGATAGCAAGATCCTCATAAATATCTGTTGAGTCATGAAGGTCATTCCCATCTCCAAAGCAGCAGCAGTAAAATCCCCATTGTTGGATTCTCCTTGTATGTCCATTGTTGTCATCTGAGCCCTTCTCAGGATTTCCTGTTTCAAACACCTAAGTGAAAGCATGAGAAGATGCTGATTAAGAGGCAGTGTGTAGAGACTACATGTGCACTTCAGAGTCCCCTCATACCTTTGGTCTTGGCCTTGACGATAAACTGCTTGCTCTTCTTCTCCAGTGTATTGGAGGCTGTGCAAGTGTAGGTCCCTGGCAGCAGTGAGGAGGAGGTAAGAGCTGCTTCATCGCCCATCCCCTCGGGAATGGGATTGGAGGATTGCCAGCTGTACACAGGCGTAGGGTTCCCTGTGGCGGTGCAGTTTAAGGTCATTTCAGCACCTACTGTAAGGTCCAAGACCGCTGGTACCGGATCGAGGAAAGTAGGGGGAACTAGAGCAAAGATCACAAGGATTAAATTCAGCATATTCAATTGAGCGAACATACAATTCTATTGAATTAGAAGTATGTATACAGGGTAGCTTGAAAATTTCACCAATGGATCATAAGAGTGTTATTTTAACATGTAATATTACAAAATTGATCATTTGTTGATTTTATTTTTGCATTATTTAACACTCCTGTTATCCTTGGGGTCAATTTGACACCATTCAATGTTTAACGTATCTAAAAAGATGGTTCACATTATTTGTTTTGCTTAGTATTTCATGACTTTTCCTATTTTAGTGAGGACTATTGGGTAAACATAAAATGAACATGAAGATCATTTTTAAATGTCCTGCACGCACTTTGTATGCATTGGTGTTCCTTGGGGTCAATTTGACCCCAGGCTGTTTTAGTAGTATAAAACATGTAAAAATGTCAACATTTTTTTTAACATATTTGTGTTGATTGTGTAGGATGATATTGAGGTGACTATTACATGCAAATGTTTCATTGTAAAACATTTTTTATTTTATTTATATATTTTTGATAGTCATATAATAGGAATTCTGGACATATAAAGGGGTCTGTGGGGGGGGAAGGTTGGGGTAATGTTTTATTTAAATGGTTATTTGTGTAGTCAACTAAGACACCTAAAGCACCAGAGACATACATTTTGGTTAAAATTTGGAATATGATCATTTTCTTGAGTTTTAAACTACGAGGATAAAGGGTGTAAATCAAATTAAAGTAAATCTGAGGATAACAGGAGGGTTAATATAATTTTTCTAAATCTCCAAAGCTGTCCTATAAATGTAAAATGTTGCCTCAAAATTCTAGTGTAGTAGAAATATACTGTATAGTCGCAGGAAATGTAAATACTCGTGAAAAAGTAAAACTAAAATACTTTAGTAACTGTATTATATCCACAACATTAAAAATATGATAGATATACAGACACTTTCTCCACTGCTATGACAGTCTTGCACTAATGTACATTTTTCACAGATTTTGAAGTGACTGTTATTTTGTATATGAATTGATTGTTGTGCTTTTATTTATGTATTAATGTGTGCATATGTATAAAATGTGTCTGTTGGTTGTGTATTTATAGGTATATACATATTTGTATACATATTTTTATAAATATTTGTATTTTGTATTCGGTATTTCGATCTCTCTGTCTGTACACACAAACTGAAAGATTGACAATAAAGTTGACTTCGATGATAACTGTTTTTGCAGATAAGCCTCAGGACTTACAGTACACAGAGGCATTGAGAGGCTCCGAGGTCACAGTGGGGGGGGGCTGTGGTCCCTCTGGTCCGAGCTCCAGCTCCGCTACGCACCTGTACTGTGCTCCATTTTCGGCTTTTGTTGGTGTGACCATAAGGATAGAGGACACTTGGACAGGCGATGACGATGTGAGTTCAGTGAAGGAGTGGTTGTATACCTCAGTCTGCCCCTTGTACCACCTCAGGGTTAGGTATTGAACCGGAGCAATGTTTTGAACCTCGCAGAGCAACTGGTACTCTTTTCCCTCCACCATGGGGCCAGAGTGGTTCACAGGCCTGATGGAGACACTATCTGGGGTTTCTAAATAAATAAAAAGTTCAAGTCAAACAGGTTCATGTAAGTCAATAAGATCATTTTCTACACTGTGTGTTAAATAAAGGGTTGACTCACTGTAGAGGACAAGGTTGAGTTTTTCCTCACACTGTCTGGGAGCTGTGAAAAACACACCATAACAGATAGGCTCCTCTATCCAATCAATGAGGCTGTCTACTTTCCACTGGACAGACAGGTCCTGTTGAGTGTGTGCAGCACTGATGACAGACTCCCAGCCCAGGACCCGAACCGGGCGAGTGGCCTCACAGCTGACCGACACCGGCTCCCCAAAGCCCACCACCACCCTGGAGGGCTTCAGGACGAGAGAGCAACCTTCACCTGACACTGGGACACAATGGGTGGAAGTATCAGCATCAAACTTACAGAGTAACCACATTTAAAACAGAATGGCCTATTCCAGAGTAATATTCCATTGAGTATAGTTATTGATTGACTTGTCATTGTGTACATTTTGCAGCTGCCAAAAGAGGAGCTTATTTTAATGACTATACGACTCTTAGTCTTAACCTATAATATTAATGCATTAAATGTATTTTCTTTATATTAATAATCTTTACTGGAAAGTAACTCTAGCTGTCAAATCAATGTAATGGAGTAGGCTACACACATTTTCTAAATATTCAGACTTAGTTACTTTTCACAAATGGTCATCTCCCCCAGCTTCTTTTCACTTGTTGCACTCGGCCTCTTTTCGTATGCAGGCTGTAATGTTACCGTGTAACAACCTATATATACAGTCTATGGTAACAACCAACAACACAGGAAATCAACGCAATCGCCTGTGTATAATTACACAACACTACATTGATTATGATGTATTTGTAGGCTATGCCATGTCAACAACATGTTTACTTTGTGGGCCCTATAAGGAATTAGGCCTACAGCTTAACTGTCAGCCCGTCATAATTACACTTGTGAAACATACTGCAGTAATAGAAATACTAACAGGCATATTTTCACGCTACGGAGATCAACAATCCTAATTACAATATAATTAGTGATTCCGCGAGGAATAAATAAAGCAATGCTTTAACGTGTTGTTGCTCTGATTGTCGGTCTCACATTCATTTTATCACAGACTAGATGTCATCGTTTTCCAGAACATTTCCGCAACGAACGGCATCTATAACCCCAACAAGTGAGAAAACAACAAAAATCTTACCGGAGTAAATCATGCAAAGTGTCAGACTCCATCTAAAAAATGTGTTTCCCATGTTATCTTGTGCACTGAGCCGTCGATTCAGGGGCGAGAGAGAGAGAAAAATTCCAACTTGTACAAGCTTGGCAACCCTGCAGGGAACTATGTTGGAACAAAAGGGCCCCCTTCATCCCAGCTGACTTTGGGCGGGGGGGGGGGGGGGGGGGGGGTGAAAGGGAAAGAGGGAAATTTAACAGGTGGCAGGCCTCTGAAAAACACAGCGAAATCCTTTGTACTGCACTGCTCTTATATAAAATGCATTATAAACAGGACATTGCAGGTCCCACCTTAGACATTCATATTACATCACCGGGAATAATATTGTACTGTGAGTACAAGATGAATACATCAATTTACAATATCCGTTTAAAACCCTATAGTCTTAGAGAACAATATTTGGTGTTCAAAATGTTGTCAATTTTGAAATATACCAATACACCTTCAATGCATGTATAATCATTGTAATACATTTATAGCATGTTTTAGTATAAAGTAATTAATCTATTCCAGCAACCAAACTTTCCAAATATCTTTAAACTGAAATAATGCACACACATATTTACAAGAATCTGAACTTTATTTAATTTAGGTCAAGGGGGGATGTTTTGTTTTTATACTTTCTACATTCCAGCCTTAGGTGTGACCATGTTCTGCTTTCCAACCAGAGATTTGATCTGTTGTTTCGGCCATCATGACTGGCTGTGAACAACAGCCTGTTTTCAATTCTGCTAGCATTCTTGTATCCTCTTGCTTCTGAACTCCATGCTTTGTGAAATCCCAGCAGGCAGGAGTATTAGTACAGCATGTAGCTTGTAAACCTCACACTGTGACCAGAATGCAACACAGCATATCCGCTCTGACCGCAACTGCAGTGCAAGTGAGCAAGTAATCGGATGCTCTTTGGTGTGAGAGCACAGCTGGGAATCTCAATGTACAGATTAAAGTTCATGCTTCACTTTCAATATGCTGCTCTCTCTTCAAGTTCTCCAGAGAATTATGTTCAGTTTGTGTTTCTATCATAACCTTTTTTTAACTCCTTGACAAATTCAGCAATATCCACTCTGCCAGGTTGTTATAGCAACACAGTCAGAGCATACACAAACAGTGCTTTCTTGCAAAACCTTTAGTGAAAATGACAAGGACTGAACATAAGGAACATGCCTTCAGAAAAAAATAGGTTTATATTGGCAACCGTAGGCAGGATAACAAATGCTCTCCTTTACATTCACTTTGTGCAATACTGATTAGTATGGCTGCCTGATCACCGCATAATGTAAGCCAAAGAGAGAGACAGAGAGAGATCCAGGGGATTTCCGTCTATCCCTCATTTAGTATTCTGCCTAAGGATTTGGGGAAATTAACATTTTGGATAAAATAATCAGTTATTTTCCCTTTAAAACCCCTTGGATCATTCACAACGTCCCTTTTTTGAAAGAATTCGTCTTTGATAACAGCGGTTATCAATGAAGAACAGTCTTTTGTTTTATTTTTAACCAATACATCAGAAAAATAGTATATCTGACACAGGATTTAGTAGCTCATAATCACGTCATTTTAATAAAAAGCATCTGTTCGCATGTCTTTTCATATAAAATTGAAGGAACGTTACAGAAATTGCATGGTCAGTCTTTTCAGTGCAAAAATAAACCAACATTCCAGAGCTGTACCAACGCATACTAAAAAAAAAACATTTGGTAAAAAATATTTTACATAACATGAAATAGCACAATTTATTCATAAAAATAAAACTGCCCAGTTGCAGTACAGGCACTCTCAAGTAATTACTATAACAATTGTAGTGTCTGGAAAGTATGTAGTGACCATTGACCTGAGTGGATAAAAACATCATGTAGAATAGATCAACTCCATTTTTGCCTTAACATTTGGTCTTGTTTGGTTAGTTGAAAAAAAGGATAGAAAACAAGCGATAATGCCTGTAATAACTTTAAGGCAACAATGGTTGTTGAATCAGTACCATTCAGTAGTATCCATTTGTGCAATCTTATCATTAGACATTTTGTTTAAGTTATAAGAGATGAGGGCTGCAGCTCCTGACTGCCAAAAGGCAAAGCGGCCACTTGGAGGCAGAATAACTCTATAACAATTTGACACACCCACTTTGGCCTTATACATGTAATAGTGTTTCTAATACATTCTTCTATCAGCTCTATGCAAGATTCCAACATACAGTCTATACTCATTTCTTAGAAAAACTTTTGTCTCTTCCATGCTCAAATTCCTTCCCCATGTTGTTGCTTTGTTGTTAGACAAGTAGCATACAGTTGGTTTACCAGAAGTGTTGCTGGAAAAACCTTCCTGCTGATAAAAGGTGGCTGAGTTACTAAGACAGAAACATACAGCAAATGTTCAGGCCACAAAACCAAAACAAAGAGCTTAAGGAAGTTAAAAAGCTCTGTAGAGCTGCAAAGTTGGATGTTAATGCTCCGTTGCGCTTGCATGCACCTAGTAAATAACCTGGGTTAGAGTCAGCTTTCGTGCAGGACACAGACTTCAGACAGGAAAAGTGTGTCTCTGACCGCAGAGTGGGAAGCTGGGGAGATGTGTACTAAATATATCCCTGGTTTCTCCATGTAACCTGATGTCTTGAGCTCATGTAAATGTACCGTTTGTTAATATAGCAATATTGATTAGTGGAGCTTTACAGACAGCTGAAGCGATGCAATGTCAAAGCTACAGCACCCAAGCATGATAATGACGCCACAAAATAGCCGAGCAAACTGATTATACCTCTAGGCCTTTAAGAGACATGACAATATGTTAATCCAAGCACCAAAAAACGTTAAAAATGTACTACTTACATGGAAAACCCATGCAAAATTGAATAAAAAAAAATTGGCCTCATACAGGTCCTGATGAGGCAAGCTCTCCTTAGAGATAGCCGACTTTGCTGAAAGAAAACGTGCCATCAGGTTTCACAAAAAGAAGACCGCCAATGAAGAGCACGGCTCCCAGGAACACAAATCCTCCAACCAAGGCTGCAAAGGTAGTGCGGTTCCCTGTGGGAGACGGGAGTTTTTGTTACATTCTGTCTCAGCTCATCTGTTCAGACTATCTGGTCATGCAGCAGAAGAGTTTCTCTGTTTGTGATAAACCACACATCCCAAAATAAAGATTATTGCTAAGAACAAAGCAATTAAAATTCCAGCAGTGGTTCCAGGGTGACTACCTGATGGAAAACAATAGCATTAAGAAATTATAGAATTATCAAAACTGCAAGACAATAATAGAGTTGCTGTAACATTTTATGAAAAATATCTTACTTGGAGCTTCGATGACTGTGAAATACTTGGTGCTGGAGCCCTGGCTATTAGACGCTGTGCAGTTGTAGGTCCCTGGAAGCCGAATGGATGGGGTCAAAATGAGCTGACTGTCATTCTTCTTCGTCTGTTGTATTGGGTGTGCGAAACCCCAGCTGTATACCGGCATTGGGTTTCCTGTAGCAGTGCAATTCAACATTATTTTATTCCTAGCTGAGAGTTCAAACGTCTCATTTTCGGGGTTGGTGAAGGTTGGCGAGTCTGAGGAAAAAATGTGTTGAAAATACAGACAGAGAGAGAAAAACAGAGAGAAATTCAGACGCAAAACAAACACCATATTCTCTTTAAAAAAACATCTAGAACTGTTATGGCTAATTCAAGATTGTATTAAAAACTTACACAGTACAATCAGTTTTTGAGGCTTGGACTGGATCTTAGGAAGGCTTTGTACCGGTGGCGAAAATAACATATTTGCTTCACACCAGACCTGAGCTCCGTTATAGCCTCTTTGAGCAGTCAGATTTAAGACGGATGAAGTATTGACTGGAAATGTAGTGTCATCATTAAATGAGTCTTTATAGATTATAGTATTTCCTATGTGCCAGACCACAAAGAGGTGTCTTATTGGTGCAACATCTACAATGTCACACTGCAAGCGATACTTTTCACCCTCGACCATGTGGTCCATTTGACTTGGCTGAGAGATGAAGTCCGGCATTTCTGTATTAAAAAAAAGAGTGGCAAATTGGCAAAATAGTCAAAAAACTATCCAAAATCACAAGCACTGAATGATCAAAAACTCCATTAATAATTAACAGAAAGTTAAAAGCTACTTACTGTAAACGGTAAAGCTTAGGGTTTCTGAACACTGAACACCATTTTCGAGATTAACGAAGCACTGAGGTTCCATTTTCCAGTCCTTCACAGAGTCTATTTTTAAGGCAACAGATGATACCCCATCCTGTAGTCTTGTACCTGTTCCGTACATAGCCTCCCAGCCCATTGAATCGATCTGGTTGGATGTTGAGCTGCAGTTGAGTGAGAAGGGGTCTCCAAATCTCACCACAACTTTGGGAGGGCTGAATTCAATTTCACAGGAGGAACTCACAGGATTTCCTAAAAGCAAAGGGTAAATATAGTTTACAGTATACACAGTAAAAAAAAAAGTAGAGTTTTAAACAGCATTATTTTTAAAATATAGGTGTTTGACCAAGCAAAAGCTGATGGGACACTTGCAGTGATAATTGTTGGATAAATAGTAGGCCTACTTCACACCACAGATAACATTGTGAAGAAGATCTTTTTTTACAATTGTTACAAGAAAATGCATGCAACTGTAAAAGTGTTTACACTAACAATACGTTGTGCCCTGCTCGTTCTGATAGTTGAAAACGTTCTTAAATCATTCCAAGTGTAAACATTAAATACATTAATATTAGTTACCAAAAATAGGTCATATATTTTACGCCACATATTCGTGTCTTATGTATGGCTGCCCTGATAATGGTTCAATTTCGACCCGCTGTTATAAAAAGCAAACCATTTGAGTCAGATCAGCCTTAAGAAGATAAAGCAAACAATGGGCGGAGGTCAGCAAAATACAAAAACAAGTTGGCCTTCTAACTTTGCATAGCCTACAATGCAAAACACTTACCTGTAAACGCTATAAAGACGCTTAAAACCAGGAACAACTTCATGATTTATCCGTCGTACAAACCAGAAGCACTTTTAGGACTAAATAAGATTACAAAATAGTACAGTTGATTAAATCCGAGTCCTTCGAAGCTACTTTCTCTTTCACTTGGTGACCGTGTAAAAGTGAGATGAAATCACATCGTAAGCATAGACTGTATGATCGTAAAAAGGTACTGTAACATTATCCATGTGTGATGCATTGACGTGCTCCTCGTAATTTCCAAACATTAGCCTCTAGAGTAGCATGTGTTGGTCGGAAGTAAACAGTGTCAATGGTCAATAGGCGGGACTGAATGCAGGATTGAAGGAAGGATGATTGATTTGTTTAGTCTGCTTTATCGACTGATTTATTAATCGATTGAATAACATCCGAAAATTCGCGTTCCAGATAAACCTCTCCTCTAAAACAGGAAGTGTTTCTTGATTAACAACAATATTTCCTACAGCATTAGAAGGCAGCAAATATAGGCTGCAATCCAGCTCGTAAAACCGGCTGGCTTCAGTTAACAGCACCCTCCCGTGGAGTCGGTCCAGCAACACGTTCAGACTTGGAAAGTGTGTGCTTTGTATGGAGCCAGACCATAGTTTTAGAAGAGCAGTCTACAGGATAGATAGTGCTGCTGGAGGAACACGGATATGCACGCCCCCTCTTGGTTAGATTTAATTAGATGTTAACTCTTTAGATTTATTGTTTGTTCCTCCTTCCAAATATACAGACAAGACACTTCAAGTGTAGGATTTCTCACGGGTCTATACTCTAAAATAGATTTACCAGGCACGGATACATTTGCAGTTTTGGATATAAACAACAGTATTGCACTATATAATTGTTGCTTGAAGACACAATAATAGTGTTATGTAGCTTTGTATCATACATTTATACACATCATGAGTATTCATGCAAGGTTTCGATAACAAAACAATCTGTTTTAAAAGCCATTTTATTATTAAAATACAGTTTAACATCAGTCACAAATATTTACAGCTTTATTCACAAATCTTTTCATGTCCCTCACATTGAATTTACATTTACACACCGGACTGTTCTCCATGTTCAATACTAAATAGTTTTACCTTTGCTGTTTCTCATAAATAAATATAATTGTTTTGCATTTACATAAAACATCCGGAATCTAAATTGTAATAGGCAATAAATGCCATTACAACTGTGGCACAAGACAATTTGTCCCATAAGGCCAAAGCCAGACACAATAAGGCACAATGGAGCACCTGGCACAGAGAAGGCTACACACTCAGAAAGAAGTGCAGAGTGGCTTACAAAGAATACTAAAGGGACAATGGGGTCAATGAATAGTATGTACAAGCAATACTGTGAGAAGAGCTGATTCAATGTCACACCTTCTGAGAGGCGAAAACACTGCAAACTTCCTGTTAGTAGAAATTAAAACCACAGCAGTTTAAGGTTCAGGTTCAGGTTATTTATTTGTACCCGGGGTCATCACTTCCTGTGCTTTACAAAATCCTGTTTGGTTTTTAAAAACAATTTCACACAGAGATCTGAGTTTGAGTGAATATTAAGGGGGCATAATGAGAAGCACAAGCGTTGGTGAAACCAATGTGGACAAAAAACATTCATAATCATACTTAATATGTTCCATAGTGAAAATACATTAAAACAGTTTTCTTGGCATTTTGAGCCCTTGCTCCTCTTCTTCCTTTCCAGTGAAAAGGGCAAATCCAGTAGTAAATATAAAAGTCTACATCTCAAGCCAAGGTTCATTATTTTGTATGATTAGATTATTCCATAAATGGTCAAATACTATTGTATGTGGGAAAATAGATGCAGGCTTGTCCAGTGTGAGCCTGCAGGCTGAGTCACACTTTAGTTTCTGGTGGCAGAGAGATGCATTCAGAGTGGTCAGCTGTTCAGTCTGTGCTACCCATAGATGTTCTGCTAAGACAGTTTAGTCATAGGAAACTGCATGTCACATCCGTAGTGGGCTACGTTGCCACTTTGAGTGTCAAGTTTGGCATTTTTAAGACTGTAGCGACGCATCTTGGTGTTCTTGTAGTAGATTGAGTAGATGAAGAGGAAGACGATGGAGATGGCAACTACTGTGACAGCCACAAATCCAGCTATGAGCGGAAGGTAGTCCTCTGTAAGGAAATCAAACAGGCAACATATTAACATTTATGAATATTAGAATTAACGGCTAAAAATACAAGTATCAGATATATTTCATGCTTCAACACATGCATATTATATTTGAACTTTTATGCCAGAAATATCATAATGGTTTCTACTGCAGGATAAATAAAGATGCACTTTGCTATTTGGATGAAAAACTGACAAATAAAAGTGTAATTCTAAATATAAACTTACAATTTGAACGTAAGATTAAGGCCAAGACAGGAAGACAGGAAGACAGGCTTATTGGGTTTATAAAATCTAAAACAAGGTACATCTACACTATAATGATAAACTATTACAACAGCAAGATAATAAAAATAAGCTTAACTTTCCAACAAACGTACCTTTACCTCCATCCATTCCTCCGGCAAATCGCTCAAAAAGATAACGGCGGCATTTTGTAATGGATTTAAATAGGTGGACAAAATCGTCCTTGAACCTGTATGTATTTTTGCTCTGCTCCTTAAGGTTAACCCCTACTCATGAAATATATTTTGCGAATAAAGGCTGTCTAGAGCAAAATAGTATGATCTAGTAAAATAAAGATTTGAGCAGCAGAAACTCATGAATATTAGTTTTTTAGTTTATATAACATTTTATATTTACTTGCTTCAACCCCCTGCAAGAGATCTGTTTAACTACATTTTTACCTTTTAAAATCACTTCCACTGCATGATAGGCGGAACCCACTTCATTCGTGGCGTTGCATGTGTAGCGGCCGGCTTCATACACCATGAGTGTGTCTCCAGACTTGTGGGGCACTTTGTCTTCGCTGTAGAGCCACTCGATCTTCGGAGGGGGGTGACCCTCGGCTTCACAGACAAGCTCTGCAGGATAACCTCTGAACGCTGGGATCCTCTTTGGAAGCTTGGTGGTATTAATGCTGGGCTTATCTGTTGAGAAATAAAGAGCAAAAAACATTATAAATGTGCATTTTTACAATTTCTTCCTCAAGGAAATTAACACGAAATAAACAATACTTGTTGAAATGGACAGAATTAACATTGAATTAACACAGGATAGAATAACATAATCCATGGCAAATACAAAACTGGATCATAATAGTAAACATGGCATAAAACTCAAAAATAGGATAAAATCAAATACATAACATAAGAGGGAAAAAACCCACTGAATAATAATAAAATAATAAAGTTATAAATATTAACATCTGCCTATATTTGCATGATGCATCAATACACACTGCGGAAGCATCAACATGTCTCCATTCTCTTCACTCTGCTGTTTTCTACATCAGTTAAGGATGTTTGAATCTTTAATAGGAAAATAGAATTTCGTATTGAGAGCACTCTCCGACAACCTCTCTTCATGAGTTTAAGTATGTAATTATCATTGACTGGCACACGGAAGTTTGACCACATTTCCCCTGTTTTAGCTTCTCTCCACTGGCTGCCAATTTATTTTAGGATCCATTTTTAAATTCTTTTATTTACTTTTAAATCCCTAAATGGCATGACCCCACCATACCTTGCTGAGCTGCTACAGCATTACACGCCGAACCGCCCTCTCAGGTCAGCGGACCAACTGCTCCTGAATGTGCCTAAAACCAGGTCAAAGCTCAGAGGGGACCGTTGCTTCTCTGTAGCGGCTCCCAAACTGTGGAACGCTCTGCCCCTGGAGATCAGACAGGCCTCCACACTGCCTGCTTTTAAATCGCTTCTTAAAACCCAACTCTTCTCCTTAGCGTTTTAACATTTGGCGTTTCAACATCTTTTAGAGTGTTGCTTTTTTTGCATTTAAATTGTTTTTTGTTTTTACTTGTACTTGTTTTATGGTGTGTGAGCTGAGCTGTGTTTTATCTATTTGCCTGTACAGCACTTTGGTCTGGTGGTTTAAAGTGCTTTATAAATAAAGTTGTATTGTATTGTATTGTATTGAATGTCCATCATCACTTGATCTTACAGTGATGATGATCTACTGAGCAGCAAATGTAAGTGTGATCTTACAGTAGACAGTGATGTTCAGAGGACTGGACATCATGTTTGGAGGAGGCTTTGGTCCTTCAGCTCCAAGATCCAATATCGCTTCACATCTGAACTCTGCGCTCTTGTCATTTCTGTCCAGAGTGAAGCTGATGGTAGACAACACGTTCAGCGGGGACCGGACAGCATTGATGTCACAATTTGTGTTGTTCTCAGGCAGGCAGCCACTCACTCGCAGTGAACCTGGACAATTGGGGGGGAAATTAAAAGTAAGTTGTTTGATTTTACATTTACACAATTAAAGTCTCTTAAATAAACACCTAAACCTTGCACATGGAACATGGATGCAATGTTTTTGTCCTTAGGTTGTAGAAACATACAAACAGAACAAAATAAAAAGTGGTTTGCAGATAGTATCATGAAATGAGTCAAACATAGATGCAAAAATGAGATAAACTGGTAAGAAACTAGTCATATCATGTCTAATAAAAACGTGATCACGTTTACAAATGTCCCTCACAGTCCACACCACTTTCCTTTCCACTAATAATGCTGGTTGTTTAATGAGCAACATCTGATTAAAAAAGGAAATGAGGCCTATCATCATTAGGATAACTAATGAATATGAAGGCTAATTACACATGTTCGGGGCTGTGTAGTATCTGTTGTCAGTAATCCTGTAAATACAAGTCCTAATTTGTCTTCCATGATAGGTTATATTAATGTATGCTGAATAATTTTCTTCATGTGGGCACATGTCTGTTTAAGCCCCTACACAGCTTCCCCTCAAGAGGCATTGTCTTCTGCCAGGTTGCCATTGTAAATAAGTTACCTGTTGTTACGACGACCCCCCCCCCACTCCACTAGAGGTCTCTGTCTTTGTGTTCTGCTGCCTGGCTCTTGTTTGTGTTTCAGATGATCAACCTGGGCCGTCTACATAAAAGGGCAACACCAACCCATACTGCCCTCTCACTCCTCTGTTGGACACGGCCGCGTCTTCGTTTCTGCTCATTTTCACACACCCATACACGCAATCATTACTGATAATAACTGACTTCCACATTTATTAGGTTTCTTAAAAGACCTGTGGTTTTTGTGGTATTGTAAATAAATATGCTTTTGTTACACTTAACTTGTCTGGTCTCCCATCTTTGTTGCAGCCTATGAGCCAGGCCGTAACACCTGTAATACTATTTATCAATCGAGATTGCCCACCATCCCTTGTTGTGAGAAGTATATGTAGGAACTTTTTTTTTCTTTTTATTGCATTACAGCGTAGAAGGAAGTAAACACCTACTCATGGCTGACCTGTGTTAACTTACGCTAGAGTTAAGCAGAGAAATACGCAATAATGTTTACATCTCTCATCCATGAGTAGGTGTCAATTGTTTTAGCATGGTTATACGGTTTGTGGGAGTAGAAAAAAACAGTTCCTACATGAAACACTTTCGGAACAAGATCTGTGGATTATCTTGAGTAACTGGGTCATTTTAGGTCAAGTCATGTCTTGATATTTTCAAAAATATTTATGGGCGCTGAGTACCAATATCTCTAACACTCTGTAACTAACACCCAAAACAATCTAGATTAATACATAACCCTAATTGGTAAGATTTGGATTTTGGGGTGAACAGTCCTAAAACCATTCCTCACCTTTTGATAAGGTTGTATTCCCTCGGTACCACTGCACAACGAGGTTCCCTGCAGGAGCAACGTTGGTAATGTCACACTGCAGCTGGAACTCCTTGTCCTCCACCACTGAGCTCAAGTTATCCACAGTAGAAACGGAGACACTGTCTGGTGTTTCTGAAGAGAGGAAATCACAATTTTAAATCAGGATTCTTCCGACATTTTAGAAACATGTTAAAGGTTGATACAAATTAAAGTCCAAAAGTTAGAAATACATACTGTAGAGGGTGAAGTTTAAATGTTTCTGGCACATTCCTCGTACATTAAATATTGCAGTACAGACAGGCTTTGGGTCCCAGTCTTTATGGGTGTCAACAGACCAAATCGAGCTGTTAATTTTGTCACCATGCAGAACCTGCCAGTAGATTTCTTTCGCATGAGTGTGGTCGGTTGATATTGCATTGCATGTCGCACGTTGCTTTCTGTCTTGGTATTGTACCACCATCCTCTCCGGAGTTATTTCGATGGGGCATTCTTGCCCGGCACCTGAGGAATGCAGAAGGGGCATGAAATGTTATTCAAAGTCTACACACATCCATTATCTTAACACAACATTTCCTCATCAAGGGTTGTGTTGAAATGTTGTGGAATGACTGACGAACAAAAGCTGGGTCTCAGAAGGAAACAGGAAAAGGCTCAGGAAGGATATGTCCCCCCTCCCATAGGAACGGTCTACATTTGCTTTCCTCCATTCTTTATGTTTGACTTTAACGTTATATCATTATCTCAAGATATATGCGTCAAATTCCCAAACCCAATTGCAATTCATTGTAATCTAAATTGGAAATGTACATACAATGTTATCAACTAACTGTAATATACACAGGATGTGAGAGGAGGTTTTACACATTAGATTAGATGGACAAAAGGTCATACTAACTAATTATTACACCCCTAAAGCACTTGATTTTCCATAATCCTTCACACAAACACACACAATTATTATGTGTTCCCATTCAAAGCACAACATCTGAATAGCCCGTTTCTTTTTAACTAGATAAAATTTACTGTTGCTTTAAATTAGCTCCTCATCACTCAGCACTCTACATAAATAGACCAATACAATCCCGTGCTTCGTTCCTTATAAATCTACCAGCCTAATGGGGCCACTTTAATCTCGAGTCGACACAAAAGAAAACATGAGGTCTATAACTTCACTCTCAACTTACTCGGTGTCCCGTTAGAAAGCGACAGCAGCTCTAACGCCAAGAGGACTGAAAGTAGACGAAGAAAGTTTAAATCTTCCATTAGAATAAAGTTTCTCCAGCTGCGGTCGACCCTCTTCCGTTAGACTGAGCGCCTCTGAGGTTTATCTTGCTTCCCCTCAGCTACATGGGACCAGCCGGAGGCTACTTGTTGACTTTTTGGAAGAAAGCTAAGCTAAGCTATGGTTGTAGGCACTGCTCCCAGCTCTACATCACGGCAGAGGAAATTGGGAAACAGCCATGGGAAACAGCCCTCCCCCACGCACGCACGCACGCGCGCACACACACACACACACACACACACACACACACACACACACACACACACACACACACACACACACACACACACACACACACACACACACACACACACTGCAAGCCCTCACACCCACGCTGTCTGTAATGTAACTATATGAGCGGTGCCAGTTGGCTACAGTGAGGCGTTAGCTTGTTTTAGCATTATGATAAAAAGATGGTTATAAAAGTGGTGAATGTATCCAAATGAGTCCCTTTAGAGTTCATTTGGTTCAATTAAAAGTGTTTGGTAAATAATATGTCGTAAAGGCTTACATTGACAATAGGTTTAAAACAATAAATATGAATTGTAGCCTACACATTACAAAATGAGAGTCTGTTCCCCAACTAAGTTAAGTGTGTTAAAAAAATGTGCTTAAGTTTTAGAAATATTTAGTTATCCAGAGTCTCTTTTTATAATACCAGTCAGACAGGAGAGCTAGTGGCAGAGCTAGGGTAGTGAAGGCTTTGAAGCCGTCAAGTGCTAAGTGCTGGATGAAGGAGATCGACATACGGAAATCCCATAATCACAGCAACATTTCAAGTACAAAGGCTGTTGTACTGAACTGGATAAGTCCTCAACTTACCTCGGTCTTCAAATATGAAAATACAGTGCCTGCATGTGCAAAGCAGTGCTCAATACGTACTCTCTAAGTTTGTGGTGCTTAATTGTTTGTTTGTAGCCTTTATTTAACCAGGTGAAAGCCCCTTGAGATCAAAATATCTCTTTTTCAAGGGTCGGGTGACCTGCAAAATTAATAGATTTTAAGCAATGGATTTTTGGTCTCTGCCCTCCCTCTGTTAGTATTGCAAATATATTGTATGTCAATATTTTGAGCTTCAACAAACAGCAAACTGAGCCTCAATAACAAGATAGCCAACAAGCCATTGGAGCCTTCAAAAATCAAGATAGGAGGATAGCTGCTGTTGCATTGTGATTGACAGGAGGACAAGTTATGTAGCGATAATGGAGTTCCTTCCTCTTGGTAGCCTTAAAGAGGACCCTCCCAACATGAACTGGGAATGCCCCTATGGCCTTGTGTTCGCTCAGCTAATCTGTCTGGTGAGTTCAAGTGGTTTCGTACTGTGAACTTGTTTTATACATTATTTCTCGTGATGTGCCAACTGGTGAGAACAAGCAGCACTGATCGGTGTTATTCCATGTTTATTTCATGATTTTCTCCTTTAAAATAAATGTTTGTGGTGAACTGGTTAAATTGTCATTTAAGGTCTTTGAAGTCATGGCTAAAAAAAACAACTTCTTATATTCGCCTATTCAGCAGCATTCTTTTTATTGTGCAAATAATTCAGAGCCTCCGAGATTAAAGGCTTTTTCTGTTCTTTCTTTGTTTCACTTCACAAATTATTGTTACTATTTGCCAAAAAGACAAGAAATGCACAATAATGTTAAAAAATGAATTAGACTGACAAAACTTTAGTTTTTGAACAATTCTGTAGATATGGCCAATATATATTTTTGGGGAATTATTTTGGCATCATAATCACATAGGGGAAATCTGATACTGTGACAGCCTAGTATACATAATATTGACCCTACCTTTTACCGTAACTGTGGCTGTTTTAGAGACATTTCCTCTGTCATTCCAGGCGTGACATGTGTAGGAGCCCTTGTTGTATACAGTAGCGTTATGGATGTGCAGACGGGACACTCCATCTTCATTTTCCTCCACCACATTGGCAGTCTGATAATAATCCCAGAGATAGTTTGGTCGTGGGTTGCCCGTTGAGGAGCACTTCAACCACACATCGGAACCAACATCAACTTCTGAGTCTTCAAGCTCGACTATCTGGGATGGTGGGTCTACAGACAACAGTGAAACAATATAAGTCATAATAGAGAAAAACGCTCAAACGAAAAGTAAATATTGAGGATTTTCATCAGAATAACTTACATACGACATATATCTCCACTGTGACGTTGATACTTGACAGATTGTTTGAAGCTGTGATCACATACTGCCCTGTATCACTTCTTGTCAAGCTTTCTGGAAGGGCCACATCATCTTCATCTTTAAACCACATAACCTCAGGTTTAGGAAAACCCTCAACAGTGCATGAGAGGTTGTGAGGAGCGTCCTCCAGTGCAGTGTAATTGCTCGGACACTTCAACTCTGGTTTATCTGGTAACAAAAACACTTGTTCTTTAGTATACAGTGGATTGACAATACAACAGCTAGCAAGTGGTGTTCATAGTTCACTACATTTATCAGACATTTATATAAACAGACTTTTATGTGAATTACTTTCCATGCAGTTTAAAGTTTTGTAAAGTTTTCATCTGTTCTTATTTGAATCTTGTCGGTGTGTTGAGTTGTTTAAAGTTGTTAAGCCCTAAGGGTTAAACCCTCACCCTAACCTAACCCATCTCAAGCAGATACAAATAGTAAAAGTCTATTTACACATTAAGGGATATGTAATAGTAACCAACAAATATAATAATGTAACAAGTTGGGCATTCTGCATGAAAAGTACTTGAAGAGTTGTATACCTAAGTATATTAAGATGAACAGACGTCTTTACTGTTACTTTAAGCCTTGATACTTGCAGTAGAATATTTATTTACTATTATACTGTAGTATTGCTTTTTAAACTTAAGTAAACCACTACTACAGATTAAAGGAACAATCCTGACAACAGGAAAAGCAGAACCCAGAATCTGTGTAAAATATATGTGCAAAATGTTGTAAATATACAGTAACCCCACCACTAATATTGTCTTTATGCTCATGTGGTTGCTGTTTGTGCTGATGACTGTGATACTCACACCACACTTCAATCCGGTGTTGCGTTGTGGTTGATTCAGCGCCTTCAGCTACAGCGACGTACATGCCTGCGTTCTCCCTGCTCAAAGGCTCGGTCGGTTCTATGGATGTTCCATTTTTCAACCATGTGACCGTCGGTATAGGATATCCCGTTACAGAGCATCCTCTTTCCAATGTTTCTCCTTCCAGTACAGCAGCACATTGAACTTCTGGTCCAACTATATAGAACCAAAAACAACAAGAATTTATGCTATTGTACTTTTATTCAACAGAGAAAAATAATTTTAGGCTTAAATGACACTTCTCCTTTTAGACATGCATGTAAGATAATTCAGGGCTGTAACTTGTGATTATATTCTCTTTTGATTAATCTAGTCATTCTTTTGTTGAATAATTTTTTGGGTGTAACATTTAAAAAGGGAAAAATCACAAATTGCTACAGCTCAAGGTGACATCACAAAGTGTCTTGTAGTCCAACAGGTCAAATGTTTGGTATTTCTTCTTGACAAATGACAGGATTAGTAGTTTAAACAGTGGCTTATACATTTTCAGTTGATCTAATTATTGCTTTATTGACCTAGCATTGGCTCTTCAAGTGCCCTTTTATTTTTGCAGACCTCTCAAAGGGCATTTGAATTACTTAACAATAATGTAATGGGTTCTTTATTGGCCCATGCTACACCCTTCCAACTGTATTCATGTGAATCAGGTCTGTACTGTCTCTGTAATCCGGCAGAAGAAAAACAAACCTTGATGGAGATAACACATGAAATAACAATAGAAATACAAAATACAATTGACAGTTTTCTTAAAGCCTATATAACTTAAATAGGCTTTCAGATTGGTGAGTGAGTATGCATTATATACTTACAAAATACTGTAATATTATACTCTTGTGAAGATGCATTTAGTTGTGGACCTTCAGGTCGGAGGTCCAAGAGTGCCTCGCATCTGAATGTTACTCCGTTGTCTTGTCTGGTCGGTATGAAGCTAAATACAGATGACTGATCCACTGGTTCCTTACTGGGATCTTTAAAAGTGTCTTCATAGACCATTTCATCTCCTTTATACCACTTTACGGTGAGATTTATAACAGGAGCTATATTATGGATGTCACATGTGAAGTTATGTTCCTCCCCTTCAGACATCTCCATACGTGGGTTACTGCTGGAGCTGAGACTGATGTTTTCTGGGAATGCTGGAGAAAAAGTAGATACATTTTTAGACATAGTATCAGACAGAGTATCATTCTGATTTCCCTCAAAATGAGCAAGACTTACTGTAAAGTACAACTTTAGGGTGCTTGAAACACTGCAGATAGGAACTATCCGGTAACGGGGAGATGTAGCATGAGGGAGAAATTGTCCATTCTGTTAGCTTCTCCACTGTCCAGGCCATATGGGTGACACTCTCTAGACTTTTGCCTCCTTGTGAAGCCTCCCAGCCAATTCCATCAAACAGGCTCTCCGATGTGCTGCAGTTGACTGACACCGAGTCTCCATATCTCACCACAACACTGGGGGGGCTCAACTCAATGGGACAGGAGGTAAATACACCTGCAGCTTGGGACATATTGTAGCACATTCACATAATTGTCACAAGAGAAACATTTCTTTGCATTTTTCCCTTTGTTTGTTGTATGTAAGTAAGGTGATTAAAATGCATCAACAACAGCTTAGTTGGTTTTTGAGTGCATGCACAATGTAATAGCAGCTAAATGGGGTAAAAAATAAACGTAAGTGTTTCAATTACCGAGGCATTTCCCTTAACTTGAATGTATCAAACAAGGTTTTAGGGCGCTGTGGAATTCTCCAGTAATAACTGTGATTGAATGAGAAGATATAGAGCAAAGAGTTTAATAACACATCCTGGATACAGATTAGATATCCAAGAAGGTGTTGTTTCTTTGGAAAATTTGAAGTTGGAAATAAGTAGAATGAAAAACAGTTTCAATTTTAGTTTGAGTAGAAGCCCATCAAATGAGCAGAAAGTCCCTGTTGTGCCATAGGTGCTTTCCCCAACTTTTCCAATTAGCCACCAAACGCCCTTTACTTTTAAATACTGTTTTAAAACAATTTTATGAACAAAAAACTAACAGTTGTCAAACACCAAACGTTAGAGAAATTGTATTTGTGGACTTAAGCCATTTAACATTCAGGTAATTAATTATTGAGGCAAGCTCTCTGTATCCTCAGCTTCTTCTAAATCTTTTCAAGACCTCACTTTGGTGTACATTCAGAACTGTGAAATAAATGTCGGCTGTTTTTCAGCTCTCCTTGGAGATGTGCAGCTTTAGTCAATGCCAGTAGCCTACTGTTACATAAATAGGCTTATCCAAACGCTTTTCATTTGAACAAATTAAGTAAGGGGCCGGATTTTAAGATATTTATATTCCATAAACCTTTGTTTGTGATGGCTGGTCAAAGGCTTTTAAAGTTCTTTGAAAGGTATTATTCTAAAAGCCATTTTCTAATAACCCAATGTGAAGCTCTTTGTTTGCCCTCCGTGCACAATGCGCTGGCAGTCCCTTTCTATATACCGCCCCCTTCTGGTTAAAACTAAGTTGTGCACCCATCACTTACACCTCACACTTTTACCTATTTGACATGTTATTGTTGGCGCTTGGTTTATTATAGCATTTGCTCGTATACAACGTTTTCGGAGCCCATTGAATACAAGCTACACTTCATGGTTAACCATTAAATATTCCCTGTGTTTAATAACAGTACAAAAATAAAGGTAACAATATCATACATTACAAAGCCTTCTGAGCATTATGAAGACCTACCTGTCGCACTGAGCAGGACCCCCACGAAGATTCGAATAAATGATGTACTCTCACTCATTTCCGTTGTTTACTCATTGGATTTTAACAATGTCCCTTCTGTCGTTTATCCCAGCTCTGCTCGGCTTCTCTCCTGGGCTGCAGTGTCCGGTCCGTAATAAACCAATGAAGTACATTCAGAGGAGAGAGCAGAGAGAGGAACACAGCCAGCACACTGGTATATTCTCTCTCTCCCTCTCGCTCTCCCCCTCTCTCTCTCTCTATTTCTGTACCGTCGCTGGTGGTTTGTGTGTGGGAGTCAGGCGATGTTACTTAGCCTAGTTGTTCTGCTGCTGTGTTGTTTTTAGCACATTTACATAGATTGATGTTTGTATTTTATAACCTGTAATTGACACAATCTGAGAATATCACATTCAATTGAGATTGGGTGGATTAAGATTTAGACCATTTAAGATTATTTGTGTAGCACCTTTGAACAATATGGCAGTTCAAACCATAATAGGCTTCAGGGGATACTACATGTGAGCTGCTTTACACTCCCAATATACATAATGGCTCAGCAGCAAATCTGTTTGTAAGTAGGTTTGAAACTGAAAATATCTCTGTTCAATTATCATATACATGATTGGAGTGTGTGCTGTTGATTGAAATTATAGAAATGTTTTACTGTGTTTACACATTTAACATATTATACAGTGGGGCAAACAAGTATTTAGTCAGCCGCCAATTGTACAAGTTCTCCTACTTAAAAAGATGAGAGGCCTGTAATTTTCATCCTGGTATACCTCAACTATGAGAGACAAAATGAGAAGAAAAAAAAATCCAGAAAATCACATTGTCTGATTTTTAAAGAATTTATTTGCAAATTATGGTGGAAAATAAGTATTTGGTCAATAACAAAAGTTCATCTCAATACTTTGTTATATACCCTTTGTTGGCAATGACAGAGGTCAAACGTTTTGTGTAAGTCTTCACAAGGTTTTCACACACTGTTGCTGGTATTTTGGCCCATTCCTCCATGCAGATCTCCTCTAGAGCAGTGATGTTTTGGGGCTGTCGCTGGGCAACACAGACTTTCAACTCCCTCCAAAGATTTTCTATGGGGTTGATATCTGGAGACTGGCTAGGCCACTCCAGGACCTTGAAATGCTTCTTACGAAGCCACTCCTTTGTTGCCCGGGCGGTGTGTTTGGGATCATTGTCATGCTGAAAGACCCAGCCACGTTTCATCTTCAATGCCCTTGCTGATGGAAGGAGGTTGTCACTCAAAATCTCACGATACATGGCCCCATTCATTCTATCCTTTACACGGATCAGTCGTCCTGGTCCCTTTGCAGAAAAACAGCCCCAAAGCATGATGTTTCCACCCCCATGTTTCACAGTATGGTGTTCTTTGGATGCAACTCAGCATTCTTTCTCCTCCAAACACGTCTAGTTGAGATTTTTACCAAAAAGTTATATTTTGGTTTCATCTGACCATATGACATTCTCCCAATCCTCTTCTGGATCATCTAAATGCTCTCTAGCAAACTTCAGACGGGCCTGGACATGTACTGGCTTAAGCAGGGGGACACGTCTGGCACTGCAGGATTTGAGTCCCTGGCGGCGTAGTGTGTTACTGATGGTAGCCTTTGTTACTTTGGTCCCAGCTCTCTGCAGGTCATTGAGGTCCCCCCGTGTGGTTCTGGGATTTTTGCTCACCGTTCTTGTGATCATTTTGACCCCACGGGGTGAGATCTTGCGTGAAGCCGCAGATCGAGGGAGATTATCAGTGGTCTTGTATGTCTTCCATTTTCTAATAATTGCTCCCACAGTTGATTTCTTCACACCAAGCTGCTTACCTATTGCATATTTAGTCTTCCCAGCCTGGTGCAGGTCTACAATTTTGTTTGTGGTGTCCTTTGACAGCTCTTTGGTCTTGGCCATAGTGGAGTTTGGAGTGTGACTGTTTGAGGTTGTGGACAGGTGTCTTTTATACTGATAACAAGTTCAAAGAGGTGCCATTAATACAGTTAATAAGTGGAGGACAGAGGAGGCTCTTAAAGAAGAAGTTACAGGTCTGTGAGAGCCAGAAATCTTGTTTGTTTGTAGGTGACCAAATACTTATTTTACAGAGGAATTTACCAATTAATTCATTAAAAATCCTACAATGTGATTTCCTGGATTCTTTCCCCCCATTCTGTCTCTCATAGTTGAAGTGTACCTAGGATGACAATTACAGGCCTCTCTCATCTTTTTAAGTCGGAGAACTTGCACAATTGGTGGCTGACTAAATACTTTTTTGCCCCACTGTATAAACAAAGACCCCCTGTCCCCCTGAATAACAATGCAAAAATCCTGCTGCTTTCATTCGATATAAGAGCCATAGGGAACAGATTTGATGGCAGGAATAGCATAATGCTGCTTCTTGTTCAAGCTAAACTGTCCACATTTTTTGTACGCATGCCCAAACTCCTTAAGGTCACCGAAGCAGAGATTCACACCCACATGCAAGACAAAATGAATCTCTGCAGCCCTCCCAGCAAAGTGATTCATATTTGGAATCGTTAAAGAATGTTTTTCTTACCAAAATCTGACATGTTTACATCATTTATGGATACTTTTTGATTCTGAAATTAAATATGTTCTTCTCACTGTTAACATACTGGCTATAGTTTCTTTCACTTCCACAAGAAGCAATAACAATAAGTGGAATTTCCATTCTAAACAGCATGCATGCAGTCACATCCTGTTTTTAGATGTTTCAGATTTCAGAATTGCGGGATATTCCAGGATATGAGTTCCTTGAAATGGGGAAAAGGTTACCCTGATGGGAAGGATGTAGGAATGCATTGATCCGGACCATTGACCTTGTATAAAATTCACAAGTGGACCTTTAACAAAAAAGTTTGAGTACCCCTGAGGTAGAGTAATCACATCCTCCCTTGGCCCTTGTGACCCACAGAAATAATGAATTGGAACCAGAACAATGTGTTTGTATAGTTGAAATTGGGAAAGTGGGAATGCTGAGAATAAACAGCTGCACACAGTAAGACGTTTTCAATCCAGCGAGGGTCAAAGTTTGTTGGAGCAGTCCATCAGATGGGAGCAGGAGGGAATGATAGGAGAAGATATTCACCAGGGGAGGTTGTGAAAGACAAGCAGGGCGCTTCAGTTAAGAAAACAAGCATTGAGATTCCAGTCGTGTTGCTGAAACCCTCCCTACTCACAAAAACTAAAAACAGGCAATCCATGCACTGTTCTGCGATCTCACTACCAGAGGTTTGGGCAACCAGTAAATCAGACCCAGGGGGTGGGTATCAGAATTCCGATAAATGGTTATTGGACACATGCCAATAGTTCGCTTTAATCTCTTGACAACGGTTTGTTTTTTCCCAGCAAAAAAAAAAAAGGGACTCAAAATGAAACAAAGAGTGCTGCGAAACAGAACTCTATGTTCAAGTGTGTTTGGCTAATAAATGTTATCAAGCTTGCAATGGGATAGCTATCAGTTTCATGTTCCTTTTGGTGTCCACAGTCATACAGGGAACAACCTCAATAATTTGGATTATTGGTTCTCACAAGTGAGTCACAAAATAGCTAATGGTGTGTAAAATGGCAGCTTTAGTACGGGATGTTTCTTCTCAAGCTGAAGGGTTTCTAAACACGTGATGAAGTGACAATATTGATCCGTTTCCAGCAGCATAAAAGGTCATCTTAAATTTGAGTTGGAAATAATCTCATCATCTAGATGCTCTTTGTTGAAAAGGAAGTAGGGGGGTAAGTCAAAGGAATGCGCTGTCAGGATACCAGTAAAACATAAAGGATCTAAGGGACAAATTACCTCTTTAAACTTTTTACTGCAACAAAAAGGAAATAGCTGTGGAAATATGACAAGGAAAAACACATGACTACATGTAAGAAATATGAATGCGGATCCAGTAACATCCAGAATCTGTTGGTACACTGATAAAAGGACCTTGTTGGTTACCAGATGCTTTTTTCTCACCCTGTCGTTATCTGTGCTTAATGCTGAGTTACTGTTTAATATTCAACCAGTGGATTTGTGTAAACAGAGAACAACCCCAGAAACATTCACTATGCAACAATATGAGTGTTGTCCATTTACTCACTGAAGCAAAGCGTACTGTAATGTGATCATGGAAAATGCATGACTCTAACAGAGGTGCCTCTGTCCTCCTCAGATTCCTTGTGTCTACTCTTTGCTGGCATTTTGCAGCCAGTTTCTTTATCTTGTGTATGAAAATAACTGGCTGGACACACTGTAAGCAGAATTTCCTTTCAAAGATTTTTACTAGATAATGTTCTGTCCTTCACACAGAGCAATTGAATCTTACCTGCGAGGAATACTGCAAACACAGGCAAAGCTTAGTCATCTGGATTCCAAAGAAAATCACTTTACTCATCCACACAAGACAATACACCTCCCCACTTTCAGAAGATCCCAGGAAGTCAAACTTCATTTTATTAACCAGGTACAGAATTTAGGCCATTTATCTTTGTAGTTAGAGTTAGTTTTCTTTTCTTGATTTCTATGCGGACCTCAAACTGCACTAACAAAGAGCTAGGACGCTACATACCACAACATTGAGTAAGATTAATTCCCCTGCCAAGGGTTGCATTCTTCACTTGATCATTAAACTGAGCAGAGGCCATTTCTGGAATGCATGTGTGCTTTTGGGAAAGCAATGACAAACATGTACCTTATAGCTGATGTCATGCAAACTCTCTTGGAAAGATTTATAGAGGTTGCAACATTTCAGATGCAAGCAAACTTCAACACCTATATTTGCATTCAATACTTTATGAGTCAAATGTACCTCAGGCTGGTATAGCAATATATAGCGTTCTATACACAACAATACAATGTTAGCCTCTGAAGCAATGCCATCAACAAGGCTGTACTTAGATACAGTGGTGCTTCAAGTTAATTATTGACATTGTCGTGCTAAAATACTGCAGATTTAGATTGCTAACACCACTAACAAATGTTTTACCTACAAAAAGTAGATACAAAATGTTGACATGATGATGCTTCATAGAGAGTCAGGGGATCAGCAAATGCAATTTAGCCTTAAGGGGAGATAAATGTAGCAAATTGTATGGCAATCCATTCCACTGTTGTTGAGACATTTTACTCAAAACAGCAAATGTAAACCTCAGGGTGGCAGTAGAGGAAAGGTCAGGGGATCACCAAAGTCATTAGGATTCTCTGTGTGGGAACCATGACTATTCATAAGAAATTCCATTAAGTGGATTTTGAGATATTGCAGGTTAAGTGGCGTCTTCTGGAAGCACTACAGGAATATTCAGCAGGATTCTTAAATGTCTGTACCAAATGTTAGGACAGTCGTCTATTTGCAGGCCTCCTATATCTACAAAAAAGACTGGCCTCTCAAGCAGTTTCCTCTTACAAAAACGTTTTCAGTCAAATAACTACGAGGAAAAAGCAAGACACATAATAAAACACAAAGTGATAGAAAAGGAAAGGGTACATGTATTGTATGCAGGAACCAGATAACAAACAGGAAATATCCAATTTACTACAAACAATTCAGGAGTTTGCAAGAGACAGGAAAAGTGTTTAAATCAATGTGCGAGTCGAAGCCTCGCCAGAGACTGGAAGACTCGTTCCCTGACCTTATTTCTTATCAGATGACCTCATGTTCTGCTTCCTCATCACCACCACGTGTAGTGGATCCCCTTCCTCTTTCAGATCTCTGTTCTCTCTCTGTAGTTCCTGATTGTGTTGTATCAGTTTACTTGACATAATCAAACTCTGAGCCTGTTCCAGTATCCTCAGCTTACCTTCAACTTCGCTTATTAACAAAGACAAACAATACAGTTGGAGTTCATTGAGTAGACTTGGATCCCTGCCAGCCAATGCGGAGTAGGCCTAGAGTGGCGGGACTAAATCAAATGTTCTCTTATGTCCCCCCACCCCTTCCTTTACACAGCTGTACTCTTGTGTGCTCCTTTCTCCTGTCCCCTCTTAAATGCAACAGCTCTCTTCAGTTGGAAATGAAGGAGTGTTTCTCTTGATGGTTATTGGAAGTCTCAGCTGAGACGGAAAACCTCCTTTCATGGTAATTTCATTGTTTTGTTATATTGTTTCGTAAAGAGAGGCTTACTCCTGTCCAGCTGAGTGATAGAAAAAAGTCTCTCCAAGAACAATATCCCCCTTCCAGCCTCAGATTCACACAGAAACTCCCAGTTGGTGGGGGATGAAGAATTAGCATCTGCCAAGTCGCCCCCTGATTTGAACTGTAGAGATGATAATACAAAACACATTTTAGATTTGTACAATGCTGCAAAGATTTCAATGGAAACTATGAATCACCTGAGTCAATTGTGTAAGGAAATGATCCTCTCTAGCTGCTCCTTTGCAGGAATTTCAGAAAAGCAAAAAAGACGGGTTCTGCTTAGGCTCCTTTCAGAAGGACAGATGCTTGCTGACAGGAGGGTTTCAGGTCCTCTTGTTTAGGGAGGGTCTAACTATCCTATCTGAGCATGATCGTCCAGAGAGAGGATCATTTCTCTGCAACATAAAGCTTGACATCTGCCATATGGGAATGTTTAGGGGCTACATGAGGGAGAACAGACAAAGAGCTTAAAGACAGTTGTTTCAGTTTCTTCCCACTCATTCATTCTCTTTGACAATTCATTTTAGATTACTAAAGTATAGTAAATAACTAATCGTTTTTATTTTCAATAGCCCCCTTTTATTTATTTTTATCAAGCAGAAAAAATAGGTTCAGGAGGGGCATGTGCTGTGTAAAGACTGTGAACAATGATGTCATGCATTTTGGGAGCCATAAACTGTAAATATTTTTACAGTTGAACGGCAAAGACCCTCCTAACATCATCTGGCTGTGATTGCTCTGAGTAGAGGTTCTCCAAACCCCATACATGATATCCTCCATGCCTACAAACAACATCTGTTCATGATGTTAAATGCTTCCCAAGGGAGAATGAGAAGACATACGTTAATGTTTAATCTGATAGCTCTTTGTTCTTCTGTCCAGTTGGGGATTACATTAGTGCTTGCACAGCAGAAACAAATGCATGAGTTACTGATCTCTGGCTCCCCCGCGTGTTGGATTCAACAAAGTGATATTAAAGTAAGTCAAAGAGCAAATTCTCTTCGCTTAGAAATCAACATATAAGATGCTTTTGATCTGTCAAGTTAATGTGTGCAACAGAAATTCAAGCTTTCAAGTTACTATACTTGAACTGTTTTCTTTTAAGCAATGAATCCCTAAACTGCACCTCAATACTGTCAGTACCCACTAGATGGCAGCACAGTGTAAAATCCACAGTCAAAGCTCCATCACACTCTCTTCAACCTTCATATGAATTTGATCCCCTCTGCCTGTGCAGTGATTTTTGGGGCAGACTTTTGGTAGAGGTGGAGGAGGGGGCTGCTGCAAACAGTTGGATATCATATGGATTTAGGAAACCTCAGCACTGGCAACCACAGCGACCGCATACACTCACTGTGAGGCCATAACAACGCTGCTGGGGAAATCTAATTAGCAAGGTCAAAACCAATGAAGTTGAAAAGTGGGACTGCTGTTAGTCAGATTTAATTTGAATCAATCTTTTTGGGTTAAGAGACCCCACTGTGCTCAGAGGTGTCCTTGTTCTATTAATTGTAGTTACGAGAATTGTTGTTAAACAAAAGCTGCCAGTCTTACAAACTAACCTTTAACTGCACATTTGGCAGGAAATGTGACTCAAAGTCGGAGTTTATAACATCTGGCGTCGTTTATAACATCTGGCGTCGTTTATAATATCTGGCGTCGTTTATTCAGGTCAAGACTCTGCAAATCTAAGTTGGTCTTCTTGCTTTGTTTTATCTTCAAATAACTTACCTTTTTGTATTCAATGTAGTACACTGTGTACTTTCTTTTTTTTTAAGAACTGCGTAGCCGTAAAGTGAGCATCTGCTACACTTGTTATTACTGTAAGTGCTGTTGAGAGCTATTTATCATATGTAAAAATACAATTGCCAGAACATTTAATTGATGGTGTGTTATTATATCTTGACATGTGCATAATTCTTTTTCGTTTATCTTTCTCCTTACCACCTCATAGTTTTCCTATTCTATTTTAATTGGATTGTTCTACGGATTTGTTAATGTTTTTGCTCATCAAGTTTGTGTGTCTGGTAGTGGGTGTTTTTCTGTTTTCCTTGTCATGTTTTCCTCCCTGTGTATTGTCTGGTCTTTCTCCCCGTGTTTTCCTGTCTGTCGTTAGTTTCCCTGGTGTGTCTAATTTCCTGATTGTTTTCACCTGTCATCCCTTCTGTGTCTCCTGTGCTCATCAGCGTCAGCCCCGCCCCTGATTGTTCCCT
The DNA here is from genome assembly GCF_902827115.2 of Pseudochaenichthys georgianus. NCBI lineage: Eukaryota > Metazoa > Chordata > Actinopteri > Perciformes > Channichthyidae > Pseudochaenichthys > Pseudochaenichthys georgianus. The sequence continues at coordinate 18,879,584 of NC_047510.2, forward strand.
GTGTCTTGTTACCCTGTGTTTAAATTCCCCTGTCTCCCAGTGTTCAGTGTCAGTTCGTTTTTTATCATGTTCAGGTCTATGCGTATTGTCTCTTGCTATGGTCAGGTCTATGCTCCTTGTAGCCTACTATTGAAAGGTTTAATTCCTCACTACGTGAGCACTTTCATTTTTTGTTCTCTATTTTTGTCATCTCGGCTAGAGATTTGATACTTACCTTTTTTGTTGTTCAATGCTGTTTTGGAAAATAAAGTATCTTACAAATACTTTACCTCTGTCTACCGGGTCTTGCAATTGGGTCCTACATCCTACATGTAAGTGTCTGAGTTCGTAACAAGTATTACTTAAAGGTGGGGTAGGTAAGTTTGAGAAAACGGCTCGAGATACACTTTTTGTTATATTCCATGGAATGCTCTTAACTTCCCGATACTATCTTAAGTGCTCAAATGTCATCTGTGGAAGCCGTCGTTCTGTAAAAAGCACAACCAATCATTTTAGCCGGCCCGGCTCAAATAAGTGGATGGCCTTCCATCTGTGCACAAACTTATCTCATGCCCTCATTGGTCATGTTCGTGTGTATTGGAGGAGGGGCTCTGTAAGGAAGTGGCAGATTTTTTGCGGCTGTGTATTTTCAAATTCTAGCGCACTCGAGCTGGTTTCTCCAAAATTACCTACCCCACCTTTAAATCATGTTAGTTTTATTTTTCCCTTTTTTGTTATCGTTTGTTTTTCTCCTTGGGTTGAGGGGAGGTCTGTTGTATAAGCCTGTGTCATGTTGACCTCTCCTGTTACATTTCTTATTTTGTCATTTTCTGGATTTTATGTAGTCCTACATGTGTGCAAAATGAAATGAAAAGAAAAGTAGTTTTATAATGTCATTGAAAATATTATGCATACCTGCAATAAGTATGAATGGGTAATGCTGTAACTTCTCCAAGGAAAATGAATGTGAAAGTTCTTTTAAAAATCCTATCAATAGCTTAGTGATGGCACCTGCGAAGATTTCCCAAAACTTTGTTTAAACTTCCATGTATCTTCATTCATACTATGTTCACCAGCTGTGCCCTCAGCTAGCAGTGTAGCTATACGGAAATTATTGGTTGTATTGTGGTGGGACAAACCACATAACTGACCATTTTTCAGACCTTTGAAACGGTAACACGGTAATCCTCTGTAAGAACTTTAAACACAGAGAATGGCAGTCTTTCTGTGGTTTAATTTGAACTTGTTTGTTTTGGGCTGTCTCCAACATGTGCTGCAGATAGACACTTTCTCACAGAGCTCCTCAGCCTGGAGCTTTTTCCTACTCGCTCTCTCTTCTTTGACTCTGAGTGTGGGGCTCACCCATGGCCTCAGTGGATCTATTGGCTAGACAAAATGTTCTTGGTCTTTTCACTTCTTGTCCCGTTTCCCCTGCCATGCTATTAGCTGTTGAATTGTGTATCCTTTCTGTGCTGTAAATTGCCAAAATAACAGCAACAGCCCCAAGCCAGCCCTGTATCACTGACGGTTACATATCATGCACCACTAAACTCTATATGAAATGTGCATACATAAAAATCCCCTGTAAAAGTTTCTACAGCAACCAGATGAGCTCTATTGCCAATTTTAAAGAGGAGATTATTACTTGGAAAACATGACCTGGGGGACTGTGGCTGTCTCCAATATTCCAGGGTGTTTTAGTGTCCGTACTGAGAAACAGATAGGGCCATAATGATTGGCCTTTTACACTTTAATAGAGCTAAGTCTGGAACATGAACATACATCTCAGACTGTGACACACAATCTGTTGGTGAGGGTCAGGAGGAGGGGAGATGATAATATAAGCTAGCTCTTGGGAGTAGCCATTGATTTTTTACGCTATAAGCTAATGGGCCGAGAGTGAGATAAGGAAATAAGAGAAACACTGGCAGGATTGTAATAAGTTGACGAGGAGCTGCTGACACATGATACCCGAATGCCCCACCCGTGGATGCAGACAAATGAAACCTAATAGTATTTACCGCCATTACCCATCTGGATGGAGAACAGCTGCAGAGGACTTTGTTGTCCTGCTTGTAAACAAACCTTCTTTTCTCAAAACTTACCAGGATGTCTTTTCCAACCACACCTATGTTCCTCATGCAGCTTTTTTGTTTGAAACCCTGCTGATCAGCGCAAAGAGATAAATAAGTGATTACCCTGTGAAAGGGAAAGGATGCAGAGGTCCTTTTGTAGGATTTGGTAAGAGCTTGAAAGCCCCCCTCTTCCCCTCCCCCATTCGGAGGCCTCCTGGGCACCATTAACACCATGAGAGAGGGGCACGGACTTCCAAGGTTTGGTAGGGCTGGAGTACATAAACATCTGGAAGGCATTACACTGCCCAAGGGTGAAACGGAGGGAGGCGATGACGGGGGAGTGAGTGTGTGTGTTTTCATCAAGCTGTGTGTGTTTTACTGACTTAATTGCATTGTTTTGTGAGAGTGAGGGTATGGAACTGTGACCTCTTGAGAAATACTTGGAGTTGAATGCATTTGGGAGTCAACACAGAGATGAAGCCAGATAGTGAAGTACTCTTTCTCGGGGTTGCTGCAGGGGTGATGTATTGGTCCTCATGCAAGCAGCCTGTATGGTTCTTTGTTCGTGCAACTTGTTTGAAGACTGGGTCTTTCACTTGGCGGCAGGATGTAGGGCTCTGGACCCTCTTGGCAACAGAGCAGCTCCATCTGAGCCTGGCCTATAACAAGATGGCTTTGTATGTGCGATCACCATCCTGCTCCTCCCTTCCTTCCCCTAACCAAAACTCTACCTATAGCCGTAGCCTCAGGCACCGTGCACCAGATGCCCCCCCTCATTAGCCTCACAGCCGCTCAGGTCCTGCTGCTTATACAGGGCAGAAGGGACCTCATGGTAACCTGACCTTCACTGGGACCAAAGGCAGCACCCTCTTTAATCAATGGGCTGTGACATCGGCCGGGAGCCAGGCCATCCGACAGTCTGACAGGGAGCAGCATGTGATACACCGCATCGATGCTCTTTATACCATATACAGTGTATCACTCTTCCCTTTTGTGCGATAGTACTTTGTTGTGACAGCGTGATAGTTCTAAGCGCTCAATCATATGACTTGCTGAAGGCCTCATTTTGTTGGTCATGAATGAAGCCAGCCTCTAGGCGAACCCAACGATTTACAGTCAGATTTTAGGTCACTGCATCTAATAGCAATTACTGAATAATGAAAAACAGAGAGTTAAGTCAGACGGGAACATTCGCAGCCATTTTGTGAGATTTTCCTGGCTGTGGAGCTTTCAACACCCCCACCTCTTTTGTCATTTTTTAAGAGAGAGCTGAGTCCTCTCCATAACACTAACACATGCTGAGCTTGGCCACCTGCCTGAGGCTCACTGGAGACAGGCTCTGGATGGTCCTTTCCCCCTCCACATTTACCCCCTCGAACCCCGCTAAATGTCCCATTCCACCTTTTCGTCCTTGCTCCATCTCCCACCATGCCCTGCTGTCAGTCGTCTGTTTTTGAGCAGACATTTCACAGACACTCCCACTGAGACCAGTGACCTCATCAGCGAGCAGGAAGTCAGAGGGTTCATGTTCCTCCTGTGAGAGTAATCCCACACATCTCTGCGTATTGGATTCAGGAGAGGGGATAGCATGGGGGGGGCACGGGGGTGTGGAGTCCCCACGCTTACGAGTTTCTCACTATCAGACCATGCCACATCATCATTCTCAACACATGGCCATGGACTTTGGTTTAAGTTCCTCTGGAAGGAGAACAATCTCAGTGGAAAACCAGCTGGATCCAGGTGTCTTTACTTCCTCGGCTCCAAACAGATGCAGCGTGGCAGTGGAACAATGTGGAGGAAGAGATGAGTTTTGAAGAGGAAGGAGCTTTTAACAAATGACGAATGACGTTTTGTATGTGTATGTTTATCAATTAATAGACAAAGACTGCTCTGTTCCCCCATACGTCAGGGAATAATCATTCATTTGAAGCATCAGGGACAGACAAACTGATTGGTGGCGTTTCCCAGTGGTGGGCCAATGACCTTGACTATTTGTCCGTCCCTTCCTGCCAAACTTCTGTTGCCTCAACAAATGACATCATGGGGAATATAAACTAACAACTTCTGTCTGGACACACCCACCTGGCCTTATCGAAGCAAGGATAGCATAGCACATTTTATGTCTTTGTGGTTATGTAGCAAGATCTAGGTATATCTTAATTGAGATTGTAAAGACAAGCAAAGCCACATTTTATTACAGTGTTACATCGTGTGAAGAAATACAAATTCAGATTATTGTTCTGGTATACTGCTGAACATATTGTTCGGAGAGTTTCTTGTGCTACTGTATTGATCCATTTCCATTTCACAGAACTGTTACGTGTGAGTACATGCTTGCAGCAGATCAATGAAGCACCAATTAAATGTACCCTGGAGCAATATCATGCACACACGCGGGATCACAAACGCCCACTCCAAAAACAAAGAGAAGATCATATATACAGTACATTAGTCCACATACCTAATATGACCCAGAACTCAAAGTTGTAAACAACACTTTCTGACTCATTTGTTTCATATCCCAAACACACCTCTCTCTCCTAACCTCTTTCAGGGAGTGAGTTAAGTGAGTTGCAACATGTTTGTTACCGGCAGGTCTCAATTTGTGCTGACTCTGCACGAAAACACTTTTGTTTCAGAGGATTGCGTCTGAGTTTGGCCACTCCCGAGGTGCACTGCACGAAGACTCAAGCAAAAAGGCCAAGCGAAATAGAGAGAACCCAAGAGGAGCACACAAGGCCTGGCAAAAATCAAGTGTGTGTGTGCGCGTGTGTGTGTGTGTGCAGCGGAGAGGGGGGATGACACACACAGCAGCTCAGCTCATCACAGATGGTTGCCTATGGGAACATTGACGGTTTTGTGCCCAGATGTGTGTCTGTTCTCTTCAACAAATCTGCCGTACAAGTCTGCCGTATTTCCAGGCACTTGGCATCAGTGATTCGATCGCTGATTCCAGCACGCACAAATAATAAGCTTTTCTGGCCTCGAACCGTTTTTGTACACTTCTAACACACCCGAAGACGGTGTAACAGAAGGAAGCGTTAACATGTATTTCTTTCTCTGAGACTTATCGTTCAGGAAGGGGAATGCTGCAATAAAGTGACAATTTAAACAGCACCACATGTCTGTGAGGCCCGCTGTCACCAGGCCGTATCACAATCAGCCCTCTCTGCATCAGACGTGCAGTCAACGTGGAGACGTTATGTGTTTTAAGAGCCTTTTCTCCTCTCCTTCTGACTCTGTGCCAATATTCGTACTTTAGTGAAACAGAACATTCTGATAGATACAGCAGTGAGACTGGGAGGACATTCACTGATAAACTCTGATCCCTTACAATGAGAACATTCAGACTTTGTAGCCAGGGATGAGCTGCTCTCACTCAACAACCAGCAGCTCACCATGGTGCCTCCAGGCCTGAAGTCATTCACTGGAGATCTGATTTACTGCCCGGGATATATCTATATATATATAAACTGGGTCAAATTAATCAGAGATATTCAAGATTCAAATTCAAGATTTAAAGGTTTTACTGTCATATGCACAAAGCTGTAGAAATGGCAATGACAATCTTATGACCTGAGCTCCTCCAGCAATCCAACATATACAATAAAATACTAAATACAAGTGCGAAAAGTCTATATACATATAAATATGATATGTACAAGATATGGTTGAAACTGGAAAAGAAAAGGTGTAATATTGATATGAGTCATTGGAAGTCATTGTTGTGTGATGTTTAGATGGAGGGAAATAGAATGGAAGTGTTGAGAAGTGTTAGAGTATGTGAAAGGGAGAGAAAGTGTTGCTGTGGAAATAAGTCTAATGGAGTCTGAAGTCTCGAAGGTCAAGAGGGCCAGCGTTGATGTTGGAACGTCATGAACCATTGCTGTGTGGGAAAACTGGGGAATATTTTCAGGTCTGTTTGGGATAATTGAAGTGCGTCCTTCAGCTGGAGTGTGTGTCGGCAGAGCATTAGTCATACAGAGAGGGAGGGGAGAAGAGGAGAAGGGAAAGGGGTTTGGTCCTTGAGCAGGTCTGGTTCCCATTAGACCAGAGGCCCGGGGTCGGTTTGTTTGTACAGGCAGAACGTCCCAAAGGAGAACAGCTAGATGTTGCTCCTCCCAACCGCCATGGAGGGAGTATCAGCTGCAGTGCTTCACTCTCCCTCGTATACTTCTTCCCACCCAACCACCCACCCCTCTGGAACAAAGTCCAAACGGGTCTTCGAAACTGTTTACGGATGTTCTCTGTTTACGTGCTATTCATGAGAGCTGTGTCGAGAGTTCCTGTCAGAACCCCTCGGCTCTATTGTCCCAGAAACCCAGCCATGTGATGCTGTGTCATTCATGTGTGAACCAAACCCTGGTTATTAATCAGCTCCATGCGCCTAATGGGCATGCAGAGACAGGTCTATGGCTCACATTGGTTGGGCTACAGCACTGCAGTCACACGCTCCTTTTTCGGCATACACACAGGCCAATCAATAAAAAGCTTTTCCACAAGAAGGGGTTGAACAATGCTTGTGTAACACATTTGTTTAGATTAGTGTGTTGGGTCATGGAACATTTTCCCAACATAAATATTGCAGCTCTGTACTTGTCAGTTATTTGTACAACTTTTGCAACATGAGCTTCCCTCCAGCACACCTCCCTGCAGGGACTTTTTGTTGTTTAGCCGCTGTGCTCACTATAAAAAAGCAGTTAAGAGATAGAAGTCAGTCAGACTTGACCGGGACCGTAGTGGATTGTGGGCAATAAAAGGCCTTACAACACCAAGACCACATGCAGAAACACTAACAGGTAAATAAAGCGTGGAGACTGATTGAAGCCACATGACTTTGACGCCACTGTGGTGTGACAGACGAGGTCGTAAAGATCTGAGTGCACAGTGAGCGACTCAAAGTAAAACACAGACCTGTTGATGTTGCGGTAAAATGGTGAGGAAGTTCTCATCCGCTACTCTACGCAGCATTAAAAGTCAGAGAAGGGGGGGGTTCTAAGGGGGTCGGGGGAAAGGGAAGGGGATGATGTTTCTCCCTCGGCGCTCTGCAGGGAGCGGCTGGGGAGTGGAGCTGTGATTTATGGAAGCCAGAACTTCACTGCATCTTTTCCAGGAATTCGGGGCTGTTCTGACGGGCCGGGGGTTGGCTGAGGAAGGGGTTAGGGGCAAGAGTAGTCCGAGGCCAAGATGAGAGCAATATTTCACTCAGGCCGTTAAATCAATTCACCTCCAGAAGGAGCCAAGCTGGAGAGCATTCTGTCTTTTCCTTTTGCGAGTCGCTTTGACGTTAGGCCTCTCCAGGTCCCTAGAGGTTAAGGCTGTTCTCTAAGTTGGAGAGCTACAATGTAGCCGTGTTATTGAAACTGGTAGAAGTCAGCGCCGCAGATCATTATGTGACAAACATTCGGCCCGGGTTAAAGAATAACTGAAATTCTTTAAAACAGCAATGAAAGTCCAACATTTAGTGCATTGAGGCCTCCTGCTCTTTTCCACTGGGAGCAATGCACATTGTGAAAAATGAGATCATCATCATTTCAAAGCTGACACCTCGACTATAAATGAAAGCACATTGTAGAAATAAGATTTATAAATAAAAATAGACGAATGTATTTCCAAAACATCCCTGACACTGATTGTGTTGGTGTGTGTTGCGACAGCATCAGAGAACCATCTTGGATCTTGGGTCTGGATTAGTTGCACCATTCAAATCTAGTAAAAACGGTGGTCCTGTTGCTTCTTTAGAGGGAAGAATGTCTAATTCAATCTGTTTTAGGTTAGTGAGATTACTGCCATTCATAGAAGAATTCGTGTGAGCTGTTCATTAAAGCCACATTTATTTTTTTGTTATCCAGCAGCGATATTAGTCAGTTTTATGGAGCAGTCTCTGCGGCAGCTGCAATGTTGCCAAATTCAGCATTTTAGGGAAGAACACTTGACACTCAGTCACACACACATGCACACTCTGGCTTTATGTTTCCCATCACCAACTGCCTAAAAACTAAAACAATTGTTATGTATATGTTCTTCACAGTGAAAGCTATCCCCTATCAACCCTGCAGTCTGCCAGATAATGATTTGTTCTGTGACACCATGCTCTAATGGCGTGACCAACCCAGCTGGCAAGCAGCAGCATGAGCTAACAGTCATCATGTAAAAACCTCATTGACTTACAGATGTGTGTATCCAAGGCCGACGGCTTCACTGACGTTAGGGCTCTTCCAAATGCATTCAGTGTGAAATCTAATAGAGGGCAACACGCTTTAGTCATCATGGCTCATCCTGGGCTTCCGCGGGGGGAAAAGTGACGGCAGGATGTCATTAACGAAGCATGGTGATTATCGAGTGATGGGATATTGTATGTGGGTTGCCAGCTCTTGAGCAAGTCTGTGGAATCTGGAGCTGCACTTAATTATCTTTTAAAGTACTGTTTAGATTGTGTTTCTACAGTGGTGCTTTTAATGTGAACAAAAGTACGGTGGCCCTGAAGTGCAAGACACCTCAGCATTTCACAAAACACCACAGCATTTCACAAAACACTACAGCATTTCACAAAACACTACAGCATTTCACAAAACACTACAGCATTTCACAAAACACTACAGCATTTCACAAAACACCACAGCATTACAGAAAACGCCACAGCATTTCACAAAACACCACAGCATTTCACAAAACACTACAGCATTTCACAAAACACTACAGCATTTCACATTGGACGGAAAGGGTATTCCTTTAGGGAGAACACTTATTGTTTGTGATTGGACAGAGCCAGCCAGAGAAGCACTGCTGTGATTGGTTGTTTTTGCTGCCAGTCAAGAAATGACGCTTGTGATTAGCCCAACACATCAGCCGTTAGCTCAGCTGTTAGCACACACTCAGAGCTCACAGCTCCTCATATCTGTTCAGAAACTGGACAGAAGTTAAACATGTACAAACCACAGACTGTCTATGTCATGGTGAATACAGTCGCTGCTTTATTTATGTCTGTATAACGTTGTTGTGAGCGTGGACGGAGCAGCTACAGGTTAGTTTAGCCTGATGGATCCGATTCCGATAGGATTTACATGGAGATACGGCCCGTCCCCTCTCCAGCGTCTTGTTTGAATGACAGGAGTAAATACAGAATTAATGCTTTATTAACTCATGGTTTTTAAGGGGCTTGTCTACCATAGTATTTACATGGAGATAAGCCCCTTAAAAACCATGAGTTAATAAAGCATTAATTCTGTATATATTCTGTAATATTCGCATCGCTCGAGTTTCACCGCGGCTGTCAGCTGTGTTTGCTCCTGTCAATGCTGTCATTCAAACAAGAGGCGCTGGAGAGGGGACGGGGCGTATCTCCATGTAAATCCTACAACAAAATGAACATATTTGACCGTGATTTAATTGTAATACACGTTTCAAAGTGATGCCGAAGTAACTACATACTAATAGCAGTTAGTAAAAACCATGAATTAACACTTTGACAAGTCTGCAGACAAGACGGCAGGTGAAAAGCTTTTAAAATGCGTGTTTTCTGAATCGGATTCATCAGGCTAAACTAACCTGTAGCTGCTCCGTCCACACAACAACATCATACAGACATAAATAAAGCAGCGACTGTATTCGCCATGACACAGACAGTCTGTGGTTTGTACATGTTTAACTTTTGTCTAGTTTCTGAACAGATATGAGGAGCTGTGAGCTCTGAGTGTGTGCTAACGGCTGATGTGTTGGGACCATGGTTGGGACATATTTCGCTGTCGGGTGTTGACCAATCACGAAGCGTAATTTCTTGACTGGCAGCAAAAACAACCAATCACAGCAGTGCTTCTCTGGCTGGCTCTGTCCAATCACAAACAAGAAGTGTTCTCCCTAAAGGAATACCCTTTCCGTCCAATGTGAAATGCTGTGGTGTTTTCTGAAATGCTGTGGTGTTTTCTGAAATGCTGCGGCGTTTTCTGAAATGCTGTTGTGTTTTCTGAAATGCTGTGGTGTCTTGTACTTCAGGGCCACCGTACAAAGGATTCACTTGCCATTTGGTTCCTTCTTCATGGTATCTGGTCACTTTTCTTTAATCGTTGAGGTTATTGAAGATTGGGCTGTGGGTGATAAATAATGTTTAACTTGATTGGATGTGGCCAGTGAGGTCATTGTGCAGCTGTATCAATATTACCAGTTGGCCAAGTTGTTATTTTCCTTCTCCACCTTTTAACCTGATCCTCCTTGGAGAAAGTATTGGGGAGGTTGTAGTTTCACACTTTTAGTTGTGTCTTGCCTTAAAAAGTCATTTGAAGTGCAAACAACTGCTGTCCAAATGCTTTATAGCAACCTTGACTGTGTGCAGGACTTTTAATTGGACAGAGCCGTTCTTTAACAGAGGATTGCCAATGTCTAAAAGCAACTCAACGGTTACAAAATAGAAGAGATGTGAGATGACTCATATAAAGTGACTATGTCAACAAACGCTGTTGGTTTTTGTACCACTGAACCCTTGTATGTGTGAAGAACATGTATGACATAATGGTTTAATCACTTTATAAAGTTCTCTCTCTCTCTTTCTTTTGCACTATAAAAAAACAACCCTGTGATAAATGAAGGCAATCATTGTGTGCACGTTTATAAACAGAAAAGGGTTCCTGTCAAACTCGACTAGACTCGACTTGGGTTAACAGCAGTTGCCTGTGACACACTTGGAATTTGAGCATCTGACTTGACAATTGCATTTTATTTGGTGAAGGGAACATTATGACTTGTTTAGGACTCGGGATGCAAAGTTTAGGACTTGGGACTTTATGGGACTTAAGTTCAAAGACTCGGCCCCAAATCTGCTTATCACTGTCATCTTTCAAATACAGAGGGGTCAGAGGTCATAGAAAACCAAATGAGTTGCTGCAGCTTAATAACATATTATTCAACAGACATGAAAGGAGAATAAATCATCTCCCATTACATGCAATGTATTGACCATTATTATTCAGCCAAATAGATAATGAACACCAACTCAGGGACGTGAGACACACTTGATCTGAACCTGTGCAGACACATTTCTTCTTGCTGCTACAATGCTTACGTGAGTTAAAGTCAAATAGATGTGCACTGTTTGTGCTTTGTGTGGTGTGATTTAGTCAGCACAACCTTGGTGGGGTGAGGTCTAAGAGACTGGAGGTGTTCCAGCTGCAGCCAATAATAAACACCGGGGAGGGAAGTGAGAGGATGATGGGAAGAATGTGTGCAGTGTGCTGATCAAAGCACCGCTTCCCGGGTGGCGTAAGGAGCTTGACCGCAGGGGAGGAAACAGCACCGTGCCGTCAATAAACTGGGCAGGTCTGTCTCCAGTGCAAAGGTGAGTGAGAGGGACGCAATGAGATACACATAAAACAAAAATCAAACTACTTAATTCTTAACGTTTACAGTAATAACCTACCTTATGTATCTGTTAGTTAGTTAGTTGGAAAATAATAGCTACATTTTTATAATAACCATTAATAAAGGCAAGTTGTTTATTCAACTTCAGATAATAGCTATTTTGATAATGTCATCATAAGTAATTATCAGTGATGCTGTAACTCGTGTTATTTTACCAGTTTTTTGGTTGCACACATTATAACAGTCTAGGATTATAACATTTGATTTGTAATATTATTTTCTCATTAATAATTTGCAAACCCTAAAGAAATCGTTTGTAAAACATCTATAAAAACGACGTGGGAAGAACATACATTTGTTTAGTTATGTTGTTGGTTAAACATTGGTTTGTCCACATCTTTATACATTAGTTGGAAGGCTTTTACAACGTCGCAATTGAGAATTATAATACATTGTTAAATGTTATTTTTTTAAAGCAACTTTAAACATAACTATCAATACTTTCCATCCACCTTGTTGTGCCATAGATTTTTGATAAACAATTCATTTAAAGGTTTAGGAATAATTTGATAATCTGATAAGGAAATATTTAATTTGGCATACACTTATAGTGCTGTTATGTAACTACATTATGAGTAGATGAGTCACCTATGTAAGATTATAATGTATGTTATTTTAGTATTTGAATAGAATAGAATGGGAGGGATGAAACGCTCTTTAATGGTCACACATGCAGAGCACACCTCTCCAAGTAGCAGTCCATACTCCATATTTAGGTCTGGTCGGGGACTTGAACCGGTGACTCTACGGCTCACAGTCCAAGCCCCTACTGACAAAATAATTAACCGTCACAAATAATTAGTAGACACTATAAATTAACATTGCTTGTCTGTTAACAGTAAATAACTTTTAACCTTTTTTAAAGTTTGTTTTATTATTGGTTTACCATTTATTGATGAATATAATGAGAATTACCAATTTATCTCATAAAGCATTACTGTAGTAGTACATTTAAAAAGGGTAAGTTGTTTTGTCATTCTAGTAACAACCAAATGAATGCAATATTTACAAATTATAATAGTCATGGCCATTTAGTTCTTTCCATGTGACTGTCTGGGCCACATCCAGTCCGTGATCAGCCAGCAGACAGACGTGCTCCAGGCTATGTCAGCAGAGTGTGAGATTTAGACCCCTGCTGCCTTCCTGCCATTTCTCCTCACACTCTTTGTCTTTCCTCTTTTTTACTATATACTATTATCTGCTATTCTTCACTACTTTGACAACATATCTGAGCTCTGGGAGGGCATGCAGAGGGGTGCGGGTCACGAGAGAGGCCGGCACAAACAGCTGGATTAAAGTAATGGTCTGACCCTGATCCTTCTTATCTGATGACCCCCAGCAATGACCCCGGCAGTCAAGTGCCCGCTTCCCCTTTGGGAAAAAGAAGATAAGGTCTGCTTGGGGAGAGAAATGTGCACCTTTGACGCATGTGTTTGCACAAACACTCTATTGTAAACACACCTTTACAAACAGCAAAAAGGACGTTCTTCCTCAAGCTAAAACACACAGAGATCAACACATTGAGCCCAGCTTCCCTGTCTCCGCCGTATAACATGCAAGCTTCTTCAGGCAAGATTCCAATAGGTGCACGCTTGACCTGGTTACTGAAAGCTTATTTTACCCTCTGTTGACCAACTTAATTTCACTTCCTTCCCTCCTCTGCTTACACACATCTATCCCTTTCCTTTCTTAACTCCTTTAACCACAGCCCTCCTTTGTGAAAATCTTCAGAAACGTTCTGCATGAGCAGACTCACAAGGACATGTTTGTTTTCCCTGTTGTTCTGAGTATATTCCTTTGCAACATCTGGGCACTGTAATCCTCACTCACCTCGACAGGCACGTAGCACTCTGAACAGCACTGAGGTGGTCAAAGAACGAGAGCAGATGTTATAAAGCTACTACAGACGTGACAGAGTTGTAAACTGCAACTCATGACCATCACCGTGTCAATGTAAACTGAGAAAACATGACTGATTGTGAACCACACACACACACACACACACACACACACACACACACACACACACACACACACACACACACACACACACACACACACACACACACACACACACACACACACATGCAAACCTATGACTAACCTTTTGAACTTACTTTCTGGTCAATGAATTAGCAAGACATGTCAGGATTGGGTTTCTTTGGCCGAGGCCGAGGAGCCTCTGATGGCTGCCATATGCTTTCAGATCATAACAACTGATTTTTAGCTGTGCCCTTTGTGATGCCTCTGAGATCTTATCTGTGGCTCTGCTAAATGTTAAACGTTGGCTTTAATGTGTCTTTGCCTCAGGAAAGACACCTCTCTAACCACCAAATGACGGTTGGACCACTTCTCCTGTAGGCTAACGGCTTGCTGCAATATAAAACGCACAAGCCCAGCTCTAAAGTTTAACGGAAAATACTGTAATAATGAGTGCGAGGATTTGAATGTGTTTTGCTAAGGGTTTCCAGCAAGGCTTTATAAACATTGTCTAAAATCCACAGGAAGCCACTAAAGTCATGACTCCCCCCCACCCCACATAACCATGTGGGTCCCCATTACTTTTTAATATCCACTCAAACTCTTCTACTCATTGGACCAGAGGAGGTGCGCACAACAAACCCCCAATACGAATGAATTAATACTCCAGCACGGTAACCGGTACACAGACCGGTGCAGAAGTGGACCATGGGAATGGTCTTTTGAGGCCTGATTGTAAAAATAAGGTAACTCTATACTCCTGTGAGACGCCACAGTGGAGGGTTGGAGTGATGAAATCTTTAAAAACCACCAGAGGAAAATATATACAAATATTTTGTTTAACGGACATCATGGATTGAATTCAACACCAAAAGACACAAATAAATGGAATTTAGGCCAAATGATCACAAAATGACTGGCTATTGTCACTTAAACATGAGGCCTACATTTCCATTGTTAAAGAAGATATAAAGTAACCTGAATGTGGACAGTTATCTAGACTTTATTCCTGAGCAGAGGACAGATCAGATGTGAGAAGAATTTGAGATCTTTTGTGCAGGAAAAAAGTAAATGCTCAAGAGATAAGCGGTAAGATAACACCGCTGGTCTCGGGGGAGTGAGAGAAGGCTGGACAGATTTCTTCTAAACCTGTGAACAGCAGAGACATGTGGCACAGCCAGCACTTAAGCCTCCTGTTTGGAGTGCAGCGAGAGATAAGCCAGCCTGACTCCAGGCTGCACTCGTGCTGTTCGGTGCTGTGAGGAGAAACCAAACCTCCACTGCCACAAGCGCTGTCTGTGGCAGGTAGGCAGTTTGTTTTCCATAACAGGTCCTGAACCATGACCTACTTTTACTTACTGTTTTACACCTGTTTACATCGTTTTCTCTCTATGTACAGTATATATATATCTATATTTATATTGATATATCTTTATATATTCTATATTTTCCCTTCTGCACAATTTAATCATCTTTTTAACGTGTGTAACTTAAACTAAAGTTGCATTTTCATTGTGTGTTACCCTTCTTTTATGCAAAGTGGTAATTATGATCAGATACAGTAGAGCAAGTAAAGCTTTTCACACTTTGCGAAAAAGTGTACAGTGAATCGTGAGTCATCTGTGTGAAGAAGTGTCTGGTCACTTTATAATAATAATAATAATAATAATAATAATAATACATTTGATTTGTAAAGCACCTTTCATTGCTAACAGCAATCCCAAGGTGCTACAGGAGGCATAATAAAAAACAAACAAAAGTTTAATCAAAGGCTTTTTTTTTTTTTTAAATGAAAGGCTTTTAGGCCTTTACTCAGAATAGAGGTGTGTCCTCAGATGCAAACTGTACACAATACTTCCCATTTAACTTGTAGAGTCATCTGAAAGGCGTGTCACTTAGATCACGTTTGTCCTGTGAACTTTGATGCACATACAGAACACTTGCAGCGCGTCCATATACAGATCGAACTTCATCTGTGCAGGAAAGAGGAATGTTTCCACACAGACTTGATCTAGAAGAGGAGGCTCTTTCTATAAATGGGAAGTGTTTCTTTTACAACTTACTTTCTATATGTGGTATGTTTAAATTAAAATAGTTTACTATCATCAGACTTGTATAGCAAGGGTGTCAAACTCAAGGCCTGTGGACTAAATCCAGCCTGCAAGAGCTTGCAGAATACAATTGGTGTAATTGGTGAATATTTGCTTTCAATTATTTGCCCTAGACTTCTGCTTTCAGACGTAGTTTTTACCAGAACTGATAATAATCCAATGCACAGCCAATAATATAATATAATACATTATATTTAATATATATTTATATATGTATATTTACATAGTCTTAACGTTAGAACCGGCCAATTGAGTGCAACCATAATGAAGCCTGAGAATAAATTAAGTTTCACACCCCTATGGCTTGATGGATTTTTGTACATAAGAAAACTCACACGTATTCATTGAGCTACATGAAAGAAATCAGCTCTTACGGATGCATACATATTAACAGCTGCATCTGTGGTTCAGCTTGATGTGCTCTGGAAACGTGGGTAAACAAGGGATGGAATGTCCCCCATCAGATACACACCACAGAGCCTGAGAACTGCTTGCTGTTAATGATATCCCCAGTGTAATCCTGTATCTAAAAGTAGGAACATAGAATATTTAGCTGCTCTTCTATGACGTCTTTGCCTTTTTGGGTCTTTGAAGAAACGGTCTACAGAGATGTGCAAAAAAAATAATGTGGTGTTGTGTCTTTGTCGGTCTGACCTACTTTCTAATGCTGCACTTATGTTTCTCAATCTCTGGTATAAAACCTGCTTGCTGTACCACTTCTAGTAAGGTCAAACCTAGGTCAGGTGACCGCAGCGTGTCTGAATGCTCAGATTTGCAGTCTGTCAATTGTGACAGGCGACAATGCTAACGAAGAGTTTGGTGGAAAAGGTAGTCTATTATGGACTAGAACAGCCAGAAGAACAAAAGTTTAGTCTTGACTTTTAATCAGGCAGAATTCGATACACAGGTAATCAGTCAATGTGGCCAAGAGTTAGAAAACGTTGCGCTGAAGCAGAGTCAGAAAGGATTATTACAGAGGAACAAGGGATGGGATGCTGACAGAAACTGACAAGACAAACTGGCTCAGACAAAGGGGCTACACAGACTCAGTGCACTGGGAAGGGTAATGAGGGACAGGTGAAACTCACCAGGGCGGAGCATGTCATCACACAGGCGGGCAACACACAAGGGCCGATAGTAAAGAATCCGAAATGAGAGACAAAGTGCTGACGAAAGAAACAAGAAAAACATCACAGGACCTGTACAGAACAGATACAACATAAAAGATACTGCTGTCATGTTGTTTCTAATGTAGTTACTAATCCGCCTACCAGAACCTTTAAATCTTGCTAATTAACAAAAAAAAAGAAAAAACTTGGTATACGATTACCCATGTGAAACAGAAATTCACCCTTTTACACTGGGAGTATTTGTTATGGGCATGAGCAGTTGCCAGTATGGGTGTAAAACACAAATGTCATCACAATACAATATTATATCTACTGCTATTTAATACAATATTAGCTGATAACACAATGTCTGCCACAATTTAAATATAGTTCAATTCCTGTGATTGACATGAGGAAATTGCTGGACAATAAATAATTTGGCCCATAACTTTGTTCAGAATAAACAGATGAGATTGAATGTGTTATTCAGGTTCAGCTTTCTGTCAAATCATCTAAATATTTGCAAAAGAGTGAATAGCTCAAATGCATTAATGCTTACATTGCTGGCAGGGAGATAAAAGGCAAATCACTAAATACATAACAAAGCACACATTTGAATTGGATTTATTCCTGTAAAAAAAAACACAGCTGTTCCATGTGAAACAATACTGTCCCAGAGAGTTTATTTTGAGGTGCATTTTGGGGCGCACATCCACCAGCACATGAAGTAATCTTCCTTGTGGGGTTGGGGGGGTGGTGGCGGATAAAGGAGGTTGCTAATAACAGCTGCCAGATGTGCAGAGTCCCCCGAGCCCATGCGCATTCTCACAGACAATGGAATGCTTGTGAGGAGCCCCAACAGGAAGTGAGGTCAGGGCTCTTGACCCCTCCCCTAAAGGCTTAGTGAGAGACACAGCAGTGGGGCAGCTTTTTAAAAATGTCCCATCATAAACCCACTGACAGTGAGAGTCCATAAAGGCTTTCTACTAACACACCCTATACAAACTGCTCATTTAACCTTCCAGCACTTCAGCACAGAATACAGAGCATGAACAACAAAAGCTTTGAAGGTGCACCGCTAAACTGTCAAAGTTGTCTCCATCTTTAACGGTGTTATTTCAAAGTTGATGAAGTTCCCTTTTTGTATTCTTTAGAGTGAGTTTCCACATACCAGCTGCTGCGGGGGCGGCAGAGATGAGTGCGGTAAGAGTGGATTGCACAATCATTAACGTATTTCTCCCAGTAAAACATCAGCAGACACAAGATGAGTCAAAGTGGCTCAACCGTATGGTGGAAACCAGACCAGACTCATCTTCTGGTTTCTTTCCATTGGGCATGTTTCATTCACTCCTGTAGGTAGACTGTTTGATGAGTAGTGAGGTGCTTTCCCTGTGTAATTTGCTCTGATGTCACTGAGACAGGTAGTACTGCCATACGTGAGTCTGAAGAAGAACCATCTGCCATCTGGTCACTGTAAAAGAAAGAATATCTTAAAAAGAAGAGAAACCTGAGGTGAATGAGTAAAATACTGATGTCACCATGAAACTTCTCCAGTTGACTAACTACAAAAATACCTTTTTTTCACAAGATTTCTAAAATGTCATGTTTGAATATGGAAATGAAACCAGACCGTATACCGAGGCAACTAAGTGTGTGTTTTGCAAGTAGCCCAAAATTAAACAATACCTTAAAAATGTTTTGCCTAGGTGTCCAATCTTTAGCTCTTTTAGTATTTTCTCTCAACAGAAGTCCTTCATTTTCTGTTTATATATTTTCTTGTGAGCAGTTACTGTATATTTGTGAAAAACCTTACTGCAATTCCTGAGGCAAATCCACATATCTTTAGCACAGAAGCTGGGGAGCTGTTGGATGTTTTGTAAACAATCTAATAAATCTTATAACAAGATTACACAGCTCCTTCCTCATATCACAGACACATTACATCATCTCCACTAGGGATGACTTCGGCTTTCAGCATAATGACTGTGAAGACATTATTCGCTCCTCTGGGGGCTGTATCCAGGCAACACCTGCCCTGCTGTGTGTCTCGGTGCAGCCCTGATGACTAACAAGTCTTGACTTACCTTCACCTCACTCCTCCTCATTACACTTATACTCAGACCTTAGGGATATACGTGAAAATCACAGCAATGACTCACCAGAAACAACACATAAAGCAGTGCCACAGATGCAGGTCAAATACTCATTTGTTTATATATCATTCTCCTTTAACACTGTAGATTGTTTTAATTATGTGTTTTACTCTTATTTATTATGTCTTTTACATTTTTCTGTATCTCATCTTGCTTTGTTAAGCACTTTGGGCTGCATCCTATCAGTGTGTGTGTGTGTGTGTGTGTGTGTGTGCGTGTGTGTGCGTGGGTGTGTGTGTGTGTGTGCGTACTGTGCGCGCGCCTCCCTGACGCTCCAAAGCCCCGTGGAGCTGTTGTTCCCAGAGAGGAGGAGGACAACCAGACGGACTGCTGGATTAGAGCAACAAAAGAGAAAGTGCTATTTAAAAAAAAAAGTCTTCTTTGGCTCTCATCGCTCCCCGCTTTATTGTTTGGAGTCGTCGCTCTTTCGAGATCTTTTTTCCGCGGTGGCCCATAGACCGGTATGGATTTACCAAAGACTAGACGAGACACGCCGTCTAGTGCTCCACCAAAGTTTTGATTGTCATCGCTGACTCTCGACACCGCAGCAGAGGAAAGCTGAACTTTGTCACAGCATTAGTCGAAAGTGGTGACCGCATGTGAGGACATTTGGAGACAACTATTTTTGTCGGAGCGTCTTTTCGCTGCTCTCTACTACTATATCTCTCATGGGGTAAGTAAAATATATGAAGTGTGACAGATCGCCTGCATGTGCTGCAGCAGGCTAACAAAAGGATCTGATGTGTCTCTCCTAGCCTGCTACTGTAACAAAATATATATAGTTTTGCGAAATTAGTTTATTTAAATCTCTAACATGTAAACTCCAAGAGTTTTTTTTACTTTGGAGAAGTCGGTCTCTTTTGTCACGCAACGTCTCCAAATGTTTCGTTGACTAATACACATCGATGACAGCCGGATGACTAACATTAGGCAACACATGAGTTTTTTTAGCTTCTGCCTCGTTAATTAAACACAGTGTGTGTTTTAATGAATAACACTGTGTGGTGTTAAACATTAACACGCAGGGCTACAGCTGTCAATCAAACATTGGAGGGGTGGGGGGTTGAATGCATCATATGGTACATGTATAGCTGTTGTTGGAGGCTCAGACGAGCTGCGTGCATCCCGGCCTGCACACACGCACACACACGCACACACACACACACACACGCACGCGCACGCACACACACACACACATTCACAAACGCCTTGTCTTGGAGCCGTTGCGAGCCTGCTGTGACCCCCTCCTCCCCCCCAAAACCCCCTCTCTCTGACCCCCGATGTTGTTGAGGCTTGTTCATCCGTCACTCTAAAGAAGGCATTGTAATGAAAGGATGTATTAATAAGACAAAAGCCCCCATTATCCCCATGTACCGAAGTTAATCTCTTGGGGCTGGAGATGTGCTCCCCAGAGGAAGGCAGCACAAGCAAGGTATTAACTGACTACAGTGCGTTGTTGTCAGACATTTATAATAATCAAAACATAAGTATAGCCTATCAATTGTACACTGTCACAACAACAAGCATGTTTATTGTTATATACACTGTAATTGTGGGCCATCTATCACAACTGAAAGGCCGCACTGACCAACAGCATGTTGTATCTGTCTGAAAAAGTGAACCTTGCAGGGAGGGATGCAAAGGTGTCAGCAGTCCAGCCATGAGGCATCCTGTTCTGGGGGAATCCTCAAATCACAGTGAGATAAGGTGATAAGGAGAAGGAACTAATGTTTATTGCCCAGATAAAAGCCCCCATCCGTCATCCTTTACCCTGTGGACGCTCTGGTTCTGTCTGCACGGTGTTGTGCTCATTAGCAGGCTGTCTGAAACTGGAAAGGCTGGTGACATTATCTTGAGGCCCAGTTGAGCTTACAGGGCAAGAAACCAAAGTCTCTAATGCACACAGATGCTACAAAGCCTGAATAAAGACAAGCACACATCTTACTGTGATAACATCAGGGGTAAGGGGTGAAGAGGAAGCTCGCTCAGCAGCATTAGCAGAGGACTATCTAACTACTAAGTGTTGAAGGCCCTGTCAGCACGTTCATTGATGCTGGTGTTGTGTGTAAGAGCAGCTTGGTTTGTTTGGGGGGGGGCACAAAGACTCATGGACTCAGGGGCTTTTCCCAGCATGCCTTGGACGGCTTTAGACAGGCAATGATACAGCCGGACGGTCGTCTGTGTGCATCCAATGTGACCACATTGCTCATTGCACCAGGACAAAACCTGCCACCACACCAGGCCCGACTGTTGCCAGGTTACTTCACACACTTTACCATCTTTGGCCTGGGCAAGTCACTCCAGGGTGCTGTGAGCAGCGGCAACTTATTGGCCAGACAATGGCCAATAATATAGCTTAGGGCACACACAGTCTTTAACAGAAATGGAGCATTAGTCTTAACAGTCTATACCTTAACATCGTATAAAGTCCAGCAGCCCATGACATCATGACTTGTCTGTTGCTGACCCATGGTTCTGTTTTCCTGCTGTAATCGGACCCTCCTCAATAGGGTCTGCCTGGGGAGGCGTGATAAATTAAGACAAATAGATGAGTTGAATAAATAAATAAATAAATGTATAAGTGCATGGGTGGATAAATAAATAAATGGTCATTCAGCAGTGGGAACTGGATTTGCGGGACTTTTTATGGGGTGGGACACTAGGGGGTTGCTGGCGGGGATGGGTGGCTGGTGTCGATGCCTGTAGGATGCTCGTGTTTCAGCTCAGGCCTGAGAGCGGCCTGCGAAATGAAACGGCAAGAAGAGTTTTCCTAAGGGACACTGACTTCTCTTTTGTTGTTTACTCTTACCACTTTATTCAACAAGATGGTGACAACACTGAAAGATCAGTGGAGATCCTTGCTGGAGGCACCTTTACTTCTACCTGGTCAAATGAAACCAGTCAGAGGATACATAACTTTCAAGAAAGAATAGGATCCTTGGCAGATCTCAGGAGAAAATGCATGTGTTTATATCGCTTTTGCGTTTCTCTCTGTGATGGTAATAGAGTTCTGCAGAGAGCCACCTGGGTTCTGCAGGCTTCAGAGTTAAGGTGGTACTCCCCCTTTAGCTGGAAAAAACACTTTCTTTGGGTGTGGCAGCTGGAGCAAAATAAACGGCTTCTGTTCGCAAGCTGCCAATGTGCAAGTCACAACACACAGCTGACAGCATGGAGCTTTCACATCCAAGAGCTGGGAGTGTCTGAGTCAGAGAAATAAATATGGTGTCCTCTGCTTTCTACTCATTTTGTAAACACAATTGAGATCATGATGTCACTAAAGGTCACTAAAATCTGTCTTTGCTGGCAGGTATAGAAATACACAAGTGCACTTACTTGCACTATTTGTCTCTCTATTTCCAAACAACCTTTCTCCGTTGCTGTCAGTACTGTTCTGATTATCACATAAACATTTACATTAGCTGGAACTCGGTGTGGACTATTTTAGGAAAGGGTTCGACCTAATGAAATAATCCATTAGCTTTAAAGTCCCCTGTTACATTCCTGCTCCACTTGAAGGACTTGAACAAACTATGAGACCCCCCATGACCAGGCACTGATGCTTGTAGCAGCATGCCAGGATTTCCTGACGCTTCCTGGGGTGTGGATAAGTCTGTTCTCCTGTCACATTTCAAGCTGCTGCCTGTTGGAAAAAATGCTGCAAATGATTTTTGGAAAGCTCTGACAGGCATTTCTATTGTAGGAACAGTATATATATTTAATAAACAATGTAGATTGAAGCAAATCTTTCTGGTTACTGCTGTGGTGTTGGATGTATCACTTTGCAACCTCTCCTTATGTTATGCAGTGTGATTTATGAACTGAAGGGTTGCAACCATATACTGTCTTTTGAGGCGGCAGGCCTAATCAGTGTGGTCATGTTGTGGTTTTCCTGCTTTCTGGTCATACTCTGTGCCCCCTTTAGCAACATTAGGGAGCAGGTACACATGAATATGGTGTGTGTTTTTAAAACCTCCTCCTCCTGTTTCTGCTTCTCTCCTGGAAGCCTTTGTTATCCAGGCAGCTTTGTTGGTGCAGCTGGACATCTCGACAGGATTACTTCCACACAACCCAGCTCCCCAAATCCAGGAGTAAGCTGGAGATAGTTTTCTTGGATTTAGAATTGTCCCATGAAGCCAATAAAGAACCTGTTCAAGCAATTAATTTGGTTTGGAACTGAAAGTTGATCTCCTCCCAATGAGCTCTTTCAGATGTTCTAATGACTGAACATTCAACTGTCATAGCTTGTTTTGTTAGAAATACCTATTAAGATTGTTTATCCTGTGAAGGCCTCAGCCTCAGTGTTTCCGGGCTAAAATACACGATGGAATTAACCTCCAGTCGGGTCGTGACAAAGGCCAGACCTCTCCATTGCAACAGACAGATTGAGTGGAAGTGGAATCTGTTTACTTAAAACTAATGTGACAACTGCTCAAACATGTCCATTTCAGATGAGCGTTATCTAGGTCGAAGTCAAGTGGCTGTTGTCTATTCTTAAAAAGCACAACCACAGCAATACTCACTTCCTGTCCTGTAGGTTATTTTTGAAAATCATCACTTGGCAAGCCACTTCTGACCAAGCCAAGTTATTGACAGTGGTGGCATTTTGTTTAAAAAAAATGTGTGATGTTACAAGAATGTACCACAGACATAGTATACCTCTAAACGTCGGTAAGGTTAAAAACCCCCAGGTGTCTTTCTGCCCAGACATTGACTGGTCTTTAAATACAGGTTGTGTTGGCCGTGCACACATATTTTTTCACAGTTTAATTTACACAGTTTGAATGCCAGGAGAGGCTGACTTATGTATGTTAAGTTGTTAGAGTGTATAAAATATCGAGGAGCAACTATAGATGTGTGGACACAACAATGTTCCCTCGCTAGGCAACCATGTTTTTTCTCCAAAAACCGAGTTGTGTTAAATGGATGTGTGTTTGCCAGAGGAGTCTGGAGTTGTTTTTCTTAGCTGGACCATGAGGAGAGATGGAGGGCCTCCATCAATTTATCATTTTATCAGCAGGCACTAGGCAGAAGTAATCAGGGCGGCTCACTGCCTCTGTTTGTCAGCCTGTGCAGATGGTATCAATTTCCATTATGCTGTGCTTTGCTTTGACTATAGCACGCATTTGATTTTGACATGATGTCCTGTGGTGATGCTCTCAAAGTCAGTGGAACAAATATCACAGCCGCAACTAATCCTCCCCCGTGACTTTGATACCTAGGCCCTCTGACCCCCACCCCTTCCCTTTAAAAAAAAAAAAGTTATTACGTCACAGCGTATACTTCAGAGGAATATCAAAACAACGGCCCGGGGTGCAAAACGCATCAATGAAAGTGTCCCTCTACCACACAAAACAACACCTGTAAATAACCCAATTTGTGTTGTTTGAAATTGAAAAGGATATTGCATTGTGTTTATTTTGAAGGCGAATTTACGCTGTTGACAGGAAGTTGTTGTTGCTATGGAAACAAGAAAAGCTTCACAGCGGGCAGAAATTGTCATAAAGTCCGCAATAATAAAACACACCCATTTAGAGGGACGATATGATTGGTCAATTGTACTGTCATTTGACATTACTCTCTCTTACTATAGCGGGCCCTCTGTGAATTTACAGCAGGACACTATCTTCACCTCGCTGAGACGAGCTTCTTTCATTTAACCCTTCACATTCAAACAGAAACTGAACAGGCAGATTCAAAGGATTTATTTCCCTGGAAATGCTATTTTAAATACAATTAAATCAAGTTATTTTGGTAAAACTGATGAAAAATATAACTAAAATAATATTTTAAATAAATATGTTTTTAATGTTTTTAAATATTATTTTGTAGAATGTCTTAGGCCCTCAGAGAGGGCCTAGAGGGCCCTGACAGCTCGTCACTGTGCATAGGTATATGTTGTCATGTGTCATATGCCAAGCAACAAATAATCACTCAAGCAATCTCTCACACGGCAACCTCACAGTTTCCCATCGCAGCAACAGAACATGAGAAGGGATGGAGTTCAAGGTCTAGCAACAGAGTAGAATATGAGCAGGGAGCCAGGACAAAAGAGATCTTAAAAGAGTGTTCAAAGCCATTCATTAGAGGAAACCTCATTGTAAGGACATGGGAAGGTGTGAGAGGGGCAGAGTGGCTGAAACTTGAATCAAGCCCGCCCCATCATTCAGACCAGAGGTTTCTGATGCAGAACAGCCAGGCATCATCTAACTTCTAACTGCAATATATCAGCAAGGACACGTGATCTGTGTCTGTATAAAGAACGCACTGTGGCTAACACTATCCTAAGTATACATACAACATATTTCACATACGAGCATGTGTGGTGTACTGCTGTTGCATAAGCAGCTTGATTTCTGAAAAATGTGTATTGCTTTTTTTTTTGCTGAACAAATCTCATGACAGTTTTCAAATGCCGCGAAACTTTCATTTTCATACAAGGTTATTTGAGAAGGATGATAATGATATTATTTCCTTTTTCTTATTTGAATAATTATTAGTAACGCAAAACACCATACACATGTGTTCACTTACAAGAGGATTTAGGACACAGGTTCTGAGAAAGTAGTTTCAGAGTTTCCTGAATCGAGAGCTAATTGCACACTATGTGCTGTAATGAAGTCTTTAATAGGGGACTATAAGAACATGTTTGCCCCAGATGTGTGCTAAATAAATCCTTCCTGATGTGCATTTAATCGCCTCTTTGTGGCCTTGTCTTTTGATCTCTGTGGTGAAGTTTAAAATATGAGAGGGGGTGTTGGATTGAGGAAGATGTGGCTCTGCAAATCAGGGAGCAGCTTGAAAGGGAAATATGCAAAATAGAGCAATATCAAATCATGAATAATCTGGAAGACAGTGACTGAAGTTGACAGGAATGGTCCGAGTTTGAAGGTATTACAGTAATTGCCTCTCAGGCGCCACCCTTGGAGATCCCCCACCCCCAATGGAGCAGACTTTGGGGTTTTCTGCTGGGGGTGGAGGGTCTGCCGGTCATGCGGGTTATGGCTCCTGAGGGTGTATGATGCCCTTTTTTACTCCACTCTTTGTCTCCAGCTCCTCTCAATGCCACACTAAGAGCCTCAGCACATGTTCAGCTGCTGTAAAAAAAAACAGTGCAACGTTTCTAGTGATGAACGGACTGAGGAGAGGAACAGAGAACAGGACAAGTCACTTTTGAGCAGAAAAGGAAAAAAACATTTTTTGTTCCTTATTGTTCTTGACTGAACTGTGTTGACAGAGTGGACCCCTCAGAAGAGGCTGTACCCAAACTGTCAAACTGTCTGACGAGCTAAAGGGTAATCCCTAATTAAAAGCTGAAACCCCATGTATTGGGGACACCCACTCCCCTAATATCTAGCAGCTTATATACAGTTTTATGAATAATGTTAGCATAATAACGGACAAAGAGAGAAGGTTTGTTTTCAGAGCTGAATAATACCTCAAACACATAGGGAACCGTTTATTCCATTGTTAAAAGGGAACTGTTTTGTCCTCTCTAATGTAAGCTTGTGTTACTTCTCTATTTTTTTCATCATGAAAAAGGAGGTGATTTGTGTTCGTCTGCAACATTATTTAGCTTTTACAGACATTTCTTTGCCGATTTATTTTTCCTCTGTAGAAGTTGTTGTTTTAGTTGAGTTATTCTCAAAGCTAGATGCTGTGAGATATCACAGACCGCTTCTCATATCTCTCAGTCTGTTCATCTAGACCGTGCAAGTTGCACTGTAAGACTGAAACATGCTCTCCTCTTTCTTGTCTGTACTTCCCCCTTAAAACCCAGCATTTTCATTTTCTGATGGTTTCATTAACTCCATCAACTTCCGCCCACACTTTTGTCCCCTATAGTACTAGGCTCCATTGAAATCACAGCCATAATGTGTCAGACTTTCTGTCTCTGGGGAATTTTACGACCGGCGTTTACTGACTGTCACTAAACAGCTGTACATAGTGTGAGTTTCAACATTGAGTGTGTTGCGAAAAAAACAAAGAATTGTTGCTGTGGCATTCAGTCGTGATTTCTTAAAGTGAATGCATTTGTACTTTACATACTGTAGCTTATACTTTGTGTTTAACTAGGGAGTTGAGGTTGCTGATGCTTTGGTGTTTTACCTCAAACATGTGTTTTCTATGTTCTCTTCATGTCAGCTGTGCCTCCTCACTTCGCTGTTTTGGGAATTTTTGTTATCAGAGCTTGTCGGCAGAGTGGCACGTAACGAAGATAACGGCGACGGCTTAAGATAAGATCAGGGAGACATGGATGTAAGGACTGTTCTGGGTTTATGTTGACCTTACAGAAGAGACACTGCTTCCCACTTTAAAGAGTCACTGGGTTTATTTAGTCTGTGCTGTGACCAAGGTTCTATGAAGGACCAGTCATGTCACAGCGGCAACATGAATCCTCTTTTCCCAGTTAGAGAGATACTGGAAACATTATTGCTTTTTCCTGGAAATTGACCGTGGGCAATCAATAGTGTTTCTGTGCTGATGTGAAAAGATTTCACTCACAGAGCCGTGGGGCTCAGTGATGGATGGAGCAGCAGAGCAGCCACCTGCCAGCAGACACAGCCTATCCCTGTGTTTTCTGTGGTTGCACAGTGACTGCATGCAGCTACTCGATGCAACAGAAAAAAAACAAGGCTTGCCATAACGGGCCCATGTGTGCAATGGCTTGTGTGATGGCAGTGTAAAGACAACGTAATCACTGATAAAGTTTAATAAACACAAGAAGTGTAGGGAATGACTGTGTGTGTGCATCTTTCAGTAGAAGTCATTTTCTTAAAGCTTATGTGGTAACAGTGGTGAAACTTTGTGGTTGTAATAGTTAGATGTGTTTTCTCCCCAGTGGCATGTAAACACTTGAAAGTACATCGCTGTGCTTTGAATATGGAATTTTTCTCAGAGTAGCTAGAATTATTCTGTTGTATGAAGCCACATTGAAACCTTTTGATTTACGTCAGCACAAAAAGACACTTTCGGATTAGTCATGAAATCCTGTTTCAGAGTAAATACTATTTTTTCCCTAAAACATGATATGAGTTTATTTCTAACAGTCCTGTGACTTTCACACATCTGCTATTGCCCAGGAAAACTTAAATGACTTCCTTAGTGCTAGTTGTTAGATGGTAGACAGAAGCTGGACACGACAAGCAGAGGGGATAAGGTAGGTGTAGACATATTCTTTAGAAAAGTACTCTCAGAGATAAATATATACTGATACGGTATACGCCATAAATGGCTGTGAAACTGAACAGGAAAGAACAGATGCTTGCTGTGTATGGATGATGGATCACCTTGTGGCTGAGTTAGGGTCTATTCCAGGAGAAAAAGCCTGGTGTCTTGTAGAGGGCATTAGAATTAAATCTCCTTAAAATGGAAAATGTTCAATTTGTATAGTCCAAAGAAAGATCAAATAGTCTCATGATGTTGGATTAACAGTTGATTGTGTGTTGTGAATAAAAAATACTGGTCTAGCGTTTGTTGCCACCACAGAGGCGTGTGAAGGACAGATGGAGAAAGATGTGTTACAGGATGTTTCAGACCACACAGCTCAACAAAGTAACACGCTGAGTGAGTCTACTAGTAAACAAACAGTTTAAATGCAAATAACATAAACTGTGAATAAAAACTGTCCAAACACAACATTCAGTCACCACTCTTATCTAGTCTGCTGGAGATTGGACATGTGAGTGAGCCTGGACATTCAAGCTGTGTCAAGGGTTAGGAGCTCTGTTTTTGGTTTGAGTGCTTTCCCCCAGAGAAAGTAGAGCCAGGTTTAAGTAGAGTGTGACAGGTAGCAGGGGTGTAATGGGGCGGTGTGGCCTTGGTTTTTTGTGAGCAGACGCTCTGCTAATTGGGGCTTATCAGGTGTTTCTGGGAAAAACACCTGAGGCTTTTGTGAAGCCGTCAGTGCCCTGATGGAGAGGGAAACGCTGTCTCTTGCTACGATACGGAGGAAAACCAGAGTCAGCTTTCAGTAGCTCCTTTTTAAATCTTCCTTTGGAAGTTAGAAAAATACATTTAGCTTTTTGCAGCTGTTGTTCCACAGTAGAATGAATACATGTTTTCATGTTTGTGTGGTTGTGATAAGTAGGCATGGCTCTGAAAACCTAAACAACAGTTTGGAAGCATGTGTTTATATTGACATGCAGTACATAAGATCTTTTGCACCATTTCTCAAATAAAGAGCAAGATATGCTGTTCTGGTGATGATAGGCCTCACATAAGCTTTCTGATAGGATATCCTGTCTCAGGTGTCTTGTTTGACTTCCTTCTCAGTTATTTCTTTCATCACCTTTTCTTCCTGTGTCTGAGCTTCACTGTGAAATCCAGACAGGATATTATGCTGTTGTTCTTTCTGTAGCCTCTCTAAACCTTCACCTTCATCATAGTACTTTGACAGTTGTTTATATAAAATAAATGATTCTCAAAATGTTCCATATGTGTTCATATGAAAATAGTCTAGACTATTCTAAATTGAAAAACTGAAACAACTTCAGTGTATTTACATTAAGTCATAATGAAAGAACTATTAACTCGGTACTAGCCGCTTTCACACCGCAGGACTTGCCGTACTTTAGTGCCGGCACTAAAGTACCGCGGCACTGAATCCGCCAGGGGGCTAGTGCCAATCGCATTCACACCGCAGTACTTTCTCTGAGGCAAGATTAGGCTGACGTCACTTCGTCTTCTTCTTCTCTGGGTTTACTGGCAGGCCGCAAAACCACTTCACGGTGAGTACAACAAAAAACGAGAGAAGAAGAACTACACGGGGGAGAGGATATAAAGCCCACCCGCTGTATGAGGCGTTTGTTTACTTTCCGACCTCAGACATGATGGAGTTCACTGAGCTTGTTGTCTTTGTGCTCATGTTATACAGCTTTGTAACCCAGGTGGTAGCATGTTGCATATTACCTGTATACCTGTGTGAGAGTAATGGTGATGAATACAGGGATGAATGGACTGCCTTACCAGCGGCGACCCAGCTTGATGTGCCAGCCAATATTGGCGAGGCTGGGGGGAAAGAAATGCGCACAGCCCTTATGAGGCATCTCAACATCGATTAAATTGACAAAATCTTTTGATCTTTTGTACAGTGCATTTGGTTCTCTCTTTTATTTACCACATTCAAGACAGGCACAATTACAATAGTGCAGACACACCTTTGTGCAAAGATAATGTCGGTATCAAAACAGTGTGGCAATAAAATAAAAAAAAACTGCCAGGTGTCGTATGCACAGTAAATAGGCTCAGCAGTTAACACACCTTTATTATATATCCTCCTGAGAGGAACTCGGTACACTAACTCCTAAGATGTTCCCTTACTATAATTAATTTAAATATTGAACTCACAACACTGGTGTTTACAAACTTAACCATTTCTCTTTCACTAAATAAATAGTGCTTTTGTTGATGGACGACATTTTGAAATACAATGAAATTATCTATTTCAAAGCCACATATTGTGGGTGGGACACAATAACTAAAGCTTCGCCAGTTTATAACCGATGAAACATGATGGTACATTTGGAGTTGGGAACTGCTTTCTGTAGAAGCTGCTGCATCCCGTCCTCAGAGTAAATTGCCAGAAGCGCCGACACTTCCTCATCATCCCACCGCTCCGGTGTTGTAGTACGTGTGGTCATAACTGCTTTAAAGTACAAAAAAACTACTCGCTCAGGTGTGGATGTGGTTTTGTAGCGTCTAACGGGGCGTGGTTTGCAATTCGCCCAGCCAATAGAAATAGAATGGAAATTGGCACTCTTTTATCACCAGGTTCGTACCACCTCTCTAGCAGGGACTGAAAATGGCCAAAAGAGTTACCGGCACCGAGTAATCCCGGCGGTGTGAACGCGACATTATTGGTACTTACGGAACTAAAGAACCAAAGTACCAGGGAAAGTCCTGCAGTGTGAATGCGGCTATAGTCTCTAATGTCCCAAAATAAAACATTGTAATCCTATAATAGTAGTAGACTAGAATGTGACCTACAGATTAATTATATCTAAATTACAGTTGGATACATATTTAAGGCAAAATGCATACATCGCAAAAGTGTATGTCTGGTATAATAACTATATTTGAGGTTGTAGGATTGAGATTCTATAATATTTTGTATCATTTTAAGTTTGTTCTTAAATGTCAACAGCTCATAGAATACAAGGAATATTTAAAAAATGTACTTGTAAAATTACTTTCAAACTGTTGTTATTATTGTGGTGATAAACTGAAGTATTGCCTTTAGGAGTTTGTGTTGTTGTTTCTACCCCATTGTGTTAGTAAGGAGAGCAATTGGTAGATACAGTGTGTTATGTCTATTGTTGAAGTGTGCCAGGGATGTCTGGGTCGAGCTCAGGGCACAACTTTGAAGACCCAGGGAGGGGTTACATAGCAGGAAGTCTGTGCTCCTATCAGCCAATCACCGTGGAAACATCTGAATGGCACACGGCAGGTAGAGGGGCGGGGCTGCG
This sequence comes from Pseudochaenichthys georgianus, assembly GCF_902827115.2. NCBI lineage: Eukaryota > Metazoa > Chordata > Actinopteri > Perciformes > Channichthyidae > Pseudochaenichthys > Pseudochaenichthys georgianus. The sequence goes on from NC_047510.2 coordinate 18,910,866, forward strand.
ACGAGGTGGTGCTGTAGGCAAACCTGCCCATCAGGTTTTACACACAAAGTGAAATCCCTGTGATGACAGACTCCTATAACGACACAGGACGACCTCGGGCTGTCACCGCATCACATTTGAAAAGTGTCCACGCTATATGTGGCAGAGCTGAGAGGAAAACCAAGGTGAAGCAAAAACCAGTGTGTTTTCATCTTAGCAGACTGGAGACTGTGGGGATATCGAGCTGGTCTATAAGCTGACTTTTCCATTAATAAAATCATTATAGGCTGCAGTAATGTAACCAAATGTAATTACACCGGTGCGGCTGGCACATGTGCTCAGGCTCAAGCCTCATATTTGTGTCAATTTACGGACCTGAAAAAGAGGGGAGGGGGAGACGAGCTGCCCTGATACAGCAGTTCTGATAAGGAAGTGCTGGACTTTAAATACATTTCGGCTTTGATACAGTTACAGCAGCCTTGAGGAAACAGTGTGCTGGTTAATAACGGCAACCAATTGCAGCTGTGTGTTGAACCTGCCTGTATGAAGGTGAAGGATTTGCTGCATTACTCTATATGTCCGTCACAATTAGTCGGTGTGTTTGAAGAAAGCTATCTGTGCATGTGTAGAGTAAAGTTGTGTGCAGTGCAACACGTGACATGGATGAGTTGGTGTGTGTGGACGTCATAGTGATGTCTCAGATTCCAGCCTTTGTGTCCAGATGCCGTTCCACATGCATGCTTTCTGTCTGGCTTTGTGTCGCTCCCTCTCCATCGCTCAGTCTCTCAGGGGTTTGAGTCAAAGCCCAGCAGAACAGAGATGAGGTTCAGCCCCAATTTCCACTAAAGGTTTCCAATTAAGAGCTAGCTGCAGAAGAGAAGCAGTGGAAGCATCAGTGTAGAGTTACCTAGCTGCTGGCCTGCACAGGGATCTTGTTGCTTTTGACAGGTTTTAGACAGCAGCTCCACCTTTAATTAGATTTACAGAGCCTCCAACCTTCATTTGTTCTGCTGCCCATTTTTATTTTTTATTTGGTTTGTTTATAGGGCTCTACTTAAAAAAGAGCTCTCCGAGTAATTTGAAGCCACATTAACGTTTCACAAGGTTTAATTTTAGTTTGAATGCGTCATTATAAAACCGAACGCTTTGTTTATGTCTTCAGTAGGGCTGCTCAATTAATCATATTTTAATCGCAATTACGATTTTGGCTTGCAACGATTATGAAAACAACATCGAAATAAAACTATTTTTTAATTGTTTTAATTTATTGTTTTTTCAGTTGAATTATACTTAAAGTTCAGGGTAATCAACTGTTAAAAGCATTTTGCCATAATGGAGCAGCCCTATAGTCTTCAGGCTATAACGGCATGTTGAAACAAATCAGTGTACGGCGTTGTGTCACTGTGTGTGTATTAGTGTTGTCACGATACCAACATTTTGGTTTCGATACCGATACCAAGTCAAGAATTGCGATTCCGATTCTTTTTCGATACTTTTCTTAAAAAAAGGGAAACAGTCTTAAATATTATCAGGGATGCAAACTCATCAGGTATGAAAAAGGTGACAAGGATCCGAGCGCCCGACCCCACCGAATATCGGCTTTACAATTAGGAATAACAGATGATTTTAGCAGTCAGAACAACTAAAGCAGCAGGTAATAATAACAGAAACGCCAAAGAGTCACATCTAATATAAATATATATAAAAGAATTTATTTTAATTGTGTAGCAGTGAGTTTAACATTTTGGCAGCACTGTTGAGCATTTTGAAAATGTATTTTCATGCCTCTGTGCAAGGCTTAGTCTTTCTATCTTTATAGCCACTGGTGTAAAGTAACTAAGTCCATAAACTCAAGTACTACTTGGGTACAATTTTGAGATACTTGTACTTTATTTAAGTATTTCAATGTTTCTTTTGCTACTTTGTACTTCTAATCCACTACAGTTCAGAGGTACATGGTGTACTTTTACTCCACTACATGTATTAATCCCTTTAGTTACTTCACAGATCTGGATTAATGATGTGAAATATAATCAAGTGTTAAATCAGACTGTAGTTCCACCTGGAGTAAATCCACAAGCTACCCCTGCAGTATACAAAGCCATTCACACTAGCTGCACCTTCACCAGTTTTGAGAACACTTTCATGATCAATCATTATAAAACATATCATATATATTATTCCGAAATGGACCAATCAAACAATGACTACTTTTACTGTCGCTACTTTTCTACTTTTACTTGAGGAACATTTTGAATGCAGTACTTTTACTGTAACAGAGTATTCCTACACTCTGGTGCTTCTAGTACAAGACCTGAGTACTTCTACTTTTACTGTCGCTACTTTAACTATATTTTGATGATAATACTTTTGTACTTTTATTTGGGAACATTTTGATTGCAGGATTGTTCCTACATTCTGGTACTTCTACTTTAACTCAAGTACAAGACCCGGGTACTTCTACTTTTACTCAAGTACAAGATATATACTTATACCACCTCCGTTTATAGCCTATGAAAAAACTAATAGAAAACGAAGGCTAAAGCTAACGTTAGCAGATAGTGATGCTAGTTTGCTAGTTAAGTTTGCTCAACGATAATATTGCGACAGAAACACTTTTTAGTGCACATCACGCTCTGCGCTCCGACAGGGAGCTCTGCTCTGAACACCTGAACGGGCCGTTCACAGACTTCTGGCGTCTTTTTTGTCAACAAGCCGAGGCGCAGCGGCAGTTGCACTCCCACTTGCAGCCATGCTTCTCGTTTTCTCGTTTGCTCTGGCAGCTAGCGCGTGGCCGCGTGCACGAGAGAGGGGAGGGACTTAGAGCGTGCTTGAGAGGAGCGGGACTGCAGGCACGGCTGCAGTGCAGGGAGTGGAAACAGAGCGCTGAACACACACGGCTCTTATTAAAACGGCGCTTTTTCACGGGAGTACTTTTCCCCGTCATTCTTAAAGTACCGATACTAATGAAACGGAGGAATCGTACCGTTTTTAACGGCAGGGTATCGCGGTACCTTTCAAGTATCGGTACACCGTGCAACACTAGTGTGTATGTAACCTTTTAATGAAAAATACAACTGAAATACATTTCATTGTAATAAGTCATGACTCATGTCCAATATGTCATTCAAATAGTGTAAAATGTGCTTTGATGCACCGCAATCAAGTCTGACAAAGCTTTTTCTCAAGAAGTTTGGAAAACTCCCACCTATACTTCTCAGGTATCTTCTTGAATTGCTGTTGGCTTGTGCGAACTGGTTGGTAGTGGCGGGTCGGGATGGAGAGGTCTAGCTGATCCACAAGCTATGCTGAAGTTTCAAGAGGTAGCTCACTGGAGTGGAATGGTCTGCTCCCACAACAATGCCATGTGTTGACAGCAGAGTGCTCGGACAGGGTTAGTGGAATGTCCCCTATCGGACTGTGAGCCCTTTGTCCAAGCACCAGCACTCACAGAGTATTTATTCTTCCACCTGAAGATCATCTTTGCCTGCACAGCTTCACCAAAATAAGAAGATCTACGCATGTAAATATTTATTAGAGTGAACTTAAGTTTCCCTAAAAAATGTTTTTATGATAAGATACGACTCTCTTGTGAATCACTGGAGTATTACTTTCCATTCCTTTTGGACTGCAACAAGCTGCAACTGTCTGTGTGGGTGTTCAGTTTGAGAACAAATGAACAGTTTGTTCACAGTGTGTCGGCCACTCATTTGTCATGTGGTTGTTGGTCTTTAGTTTAATATAAATACCAGCTACTTATTTTTAAATCTGTTTATCTTATGGATCAAATCAGGGACATTTGATAATAAAGGGGGTTCTCAATTTTTGGACTTGAAATGTTAAGTTTCCACTGTGCAGACTGAGGTGCAGGTTGTTGCCTGGCTACTTTGTTTTGCTTGAGGACTTTGCTTTGGAAAGTACATTGCTTTGCTAAAATGTGAATGTTTGCTTAGTTACACTTTATTTCATTTGTGCAAAAAAACTTCCCTTGTAAGTAACCCAGGCTTTCTCTTCTTCTCTGTGTTTCTGCAGGTGACCCACATAGAGGTTCATAGATGTGACATGGGTCAGGCAGTGCCCCTCCCAGTCTGGGCCCTCTTCTTTCCTTAAAGGCAATGATTATCGTCTTAGACACTCTGCACATCTCCACTGTGTGAATGAATCTTTGTCGTAAAGCTGCTGTGCTGTGCCACCCTGTCACCATGAAGAGCAAGTATTCCCAATACTACAATCAGAGCCTGATCCACTCCTACTATGCCATTGCTAAGAACATGACTGCTCAGGAGCTCGATAAACGTATTGAGAATAAAAAGCAGCTGACCACCCTCAACATTGTCATCGTGGTCCTCTGCACCATCATCATACTGGAGAATCTGCTGGTCCTTATTGCTGTCTTCCGCAACAAGAAGTTTCACTCTGCAATGTTTTTCTTCATCGGTAACCTGGCATTCTCTGACTTGCTGGCAGGCTCGGCCTACATAGCCAACATTTTCCTGTCAGGGTCCAAGACCTTCGACCTGATGCCTGTGCAGTGGTTCATCCGGGAGGGAACGGCGTTTATCGCTTTGGCAGCTTCGGTCTTCAGTTTGCTGGCGATAGCTACGGAGCGCTATATTGCCATTACAAAGGTGAAGGTGTACGGCTCCACCAAAACGTGCCGCATGTTCCTTCTGATAGGAGCTTGTTGGTTCACCTCCATCCTGCTCGGAGGACTTCCCATCATGGGCTGGAACTGCATCAACAACCTCCCTGAATGCTCAACTGTATTGCCACTCTACTCCAAGAAATACATCCTCTTCGTTGTCAGCATTTTCAGCCTCATACTACTTTCTATTGTCATCCTCTATGTGAGGATCTATTTGATTGTACGATCAAGCCACCATGAAGCAACCAACTCCCCGGCCTATGCTCTTTTGAAAACTGTCACTATAGTGCTGGGTGTCTTCATCATGTGCTGGTTGCCCGCTTTTACCATCCTCCTCCTGGATTCATCCTGCAGGATACAGTTCTGCCCGATCCTCTCCAAAGCAGACATCTTTTTTGGTTTTGCCACTCTGAACTCAGCGCTTAACCCTGTGATCTACACACTGCGCAGCAAGGACATGAGAAAGGAGTTCCTGCGTGTGTTGTGCTGCTGGGGGGTGCTGCAGAGTGGGCGGCCATCTGACCGTTGTCTGGTTCCTCTAAAGAGCTCCAGCTCTCTGGAACACTGCACCAACAAATACGAACACCAGAACACGCCAATCATGAAAGATTGTACCACCTGTGTCTGAAAAGCTGCACCACATCAGAGTGGTTGAGTGCAAGGAAGCAGGTGTGTTTATATGAGATCAAAAAGAAAGGCTGTGATGTGATCAAGAGACGTAAATAAAGAAGCGACCAAACTGTGTACGTTGATGGCTGGGAAAGCTACAATGTAGACGTTTCCTTATTACAATCAGAATTGTTTGAATTCACAATCAGCATTGACTTGGTGGCAGCCGGTGTACAAACACAATGCTTCAAGAGGGAGACAATTCAGTGGGGAGAACTATCAGAAATGTGAAAATAGCTTTTTCATGGGTACTCAAACTTGTTGCAAAGCATTTTGTTGTATATGACTGTCAACTTTTTTTCTACACATGTTAACCCCTATTGAAAGCCAAAAATAGACGCATAACATGCAACATCAAAGTTATGGTGAGTTGTTTTGGTTGTTTCAGGAACATCATCAATGCAAAGCTTGCAAAGTTGCACTTTGTAGATTACTTCCGATATTGTTGTCCTCAGTGAAACGTTACCAAATGACTTACCTCTGTTAATATACGTAAAGATTAGGCCCAGAGATCCATCGCCTATTCTTTACAAAGCTGGAGACAGTAATCAACTTTACTCAGCACTGCACTCCAAAGGAGCCAAATTAACACGAGTGCTCCCTCACCAAAACCAGGGCTATATATCCCCTATATAACCTTGCTTTAACATTTGATTAACTACGACAAATTTACATAATCTGCTTACATTTAATGCATGAAATTCTAACTTATTTGTAAGTGCTAATGTATGTATGACATATTCCAGCTCCAGCTTCCATCACTAACACCCCTCCCCTCATATGTCCTCGTAATCTGTACTTCTTGCTTTTACTGTTGTCTTTTGTATCTTAACAGTTTCCTTAGAGGAAGGCCTAATCAGAAAGCACATTTCCTGAAGTGAGTTAGCACTGATGAATCTTACTCAATGACAGCTGGACTAACTGGACCAATGTCCTGACAGTGTTGTAGCAACATAGCAGCAATGTGATGTGTCTGTTTGTGCCTTCTTCTTAGGGAATTTGGCTGAATGTATGTATGAAGTGTTTGGGGCAGGCGCTCCATTGTTGACAGTATTATTGATCATTATTTTTGAATTACCAAGTCATGACTAGCAGAGAGTGGAATGAACAGGGTAGGTCACTCACTGTGAAGTCTTAAATAGCACCATGAACAAAAAATGTGTTGTAAACATCATTGTTTAATTTGCTAGCCATATGTCTTGTGCAGCTAAAGAGGTACACACGTCTCATATTTCCAAAGCCTTCCATAAAAAAAATGGGAGAAGATCCGGTTACAAATGCATGGAGGGGGGATCTACCCTCATGGGAGGTCACCTTCATCCTCATCCTCTGACATGTAACTTCCTTCAACCACAGGAAGTCCTGTTTTTCATTTTCCGGTTCCTGTTGTTCAGGGTTACACTAACCGTCTTCCTGTAGCCACACAATTAAAAACTATTCTCTCCCCCAGTGTTTTATATATGGACTTTTACATTTAGACAACCAAGTAGAAATGGTGAAAAGCACTTTGGCAGCTTCAGTGATGTTTTCTTTCTCCCAGTTTGTTTTTTTCAGATTGAGAGGTTTTTGAATCTGTGTACCTATCACTTCATTGTGTTGCTTGACTCTATGATGTTTATAATAAATACATGAATAACTATGTATGTTTGTATGTATGTATTTTTGTACAATATGTATGATGTGTGTTGTATGAAATGTCTCGTGTGCAATAGCCTTTTGTGTCCAGTAGCACGCTGCCTGTGTTAAATCGGTACAATCTGAAACACTAATGTAGGTACATAAACTTTTTGTTAATTGCATTCCGTTTTTTTATAAAATAAATGAAATAAATAAATCCAGTTTGTGTGTTTGACTTTAATTCTTAGCTGTAAACAATTTCATTGCAGCTGCAGCTTATCTGCAGGTCCTGAGACGTTCCCTATTGTGCTTTCATCTGAATTTTATTTAAAATGCAACATTTAATCCAAACATGCTCTAACAAGGTTAGGAAAACACTAGCTTCAACATGAAAGCCTGAAACTGCCTGAAACTGCCTGTCTTGCCTAATACAAATGTACAATCGCTAAAGGCTAATGCAAGAGAGGGCTATGATGGGAAGCTGGGCTGAGGGCAGAGAGGGTGAATATGGGGGGTGGTGAAATGTCTATTTGTAAGATGGTTTGTCTGAGAGAAGCACAGAAAAAGGCCCCAGGAGAGATTTTGGGGTAAGGGGGAGACTTTTAGTGAGGGGAGAGACTGACTTATAGTGGTCTTGGGAGAGTTGGGTTGTTTCCTGTCAGACGTCCAGGATTCCTGGGTGGGAACTTTGGCTGAATCAGCCCCAGGAGGCTGCACTGCTGGGAAGCCGGCCAAGCATTTCCAGTGCCCATGCAGGATATGACATCATGCTCAGAAACCTGTAGGTGAAGTTGTATACACAAAATAATTAAATCAGCAACAAGCATGCAAGACAGATGTGAGCTTGTCTTTGAAAACAGTGCATGGCTTGAAATACTTCATATACAAAACATTTACAAAAAACAACAGGTATATCATCTGAAGGAGTTTTTGTATATAATATACACATCAAACTGCCTAAACTGTCTGCAAAATTAAAATGGATCACTTTTCAATTAAAATAGTTCTATATATATATATATATAGATAATTTATCTGAAGAAAATAAACTTGGCCAGGTTGAATGTGCAATTACAATTTGACAGCAAGAGGGTTTACAATCTGAAAAGACTATCAGTGACATAGCACCACCATGTGGTGAAATGGGTATATAGCTGGTAATAATGAAGGATGTTTCCTCCATATATTCTTTAACTAGATGTCTACCCAATAAAAGCATAAAAGGGATGTTCCAGAGTTGGAGGACATTTAGACATCAAAACTTTTGAAAAAATTAACCTTTTATTTTCGAATGTTCTGTTATGTATTTGATAAAAACAGCTAGTAAACCATCAAAATAAATTATTTGGTCAACTCAGGCATCAAAGGTACACTTCTTATTAGATTTTTTTGATTTCATTTAAAAAAAACGTCCATTAACATCTTAAAACTATAATTGAAACAAAATTGTGTTCATTTTGAGTTAGTTGTTAAGAGAATGTGTTAATTGTTGCAACCTTAACATGTTTAGGCTCCCTGGTGCCAATAAAAAAGGCAGCACGAGTTCATATTCTGGGAAAATATAGTAATTTATTTGAAACATTTAGATTATGCTAAATGATACATAAACATTTAATATGAATACACATAATAAATTGAACTGCAAAAAATACAACAATGCAACTGTAATTATTAATCTAATTATAGTAACATGGTTGCATACCATTGCTTATGTTAGCTTTTACCTTAGAAATAAATGCTAGCTGCAGAATGTCATACTACCTTCAAGACAAGGACAAACTTAGATATTTAAATAAAAATAGATATGAGATTAAATTGTCTTTTTTCTGATAATATGAATTATGGGTTTGGTTGGTTATAGTGGCACACTCAGTCAAGACTAAAAAGATAAGAAACATACAGTGCATCCGGAAAGTATTCATTCCCCTTAACTTTTTTCACATTTTGTTATGTTACAGCCTTATTTCTCATTTATTTTTTTCTCAATATCCCACACATACCCCATAATGACAAAGTGAAAACGTTTTTAAAGAATCTTTTGCAAACGCGTTAAAAACAATCAATTGAAATATCACATGTACATAAGTATTCACACCCTTTGCTATGACACTGAAAATTGAGCTCAAGTGCATCCCGTTTCCACTGGTGATCCTTGAAATGTTTCTATAACTTGATTGGAGTCCACTTGTGGTAAATTCAATAGATTGGACATGACTCGGAAAGGAACACACCTGTCTATGTGAGGTCCCACAGTTGACAGTGCACATCAGAGCACAAACCAAGTCATGAGGTCCAAGGAATTGACTGTAGACCTCAGAGACAGGATTGTATCAAGGCACAGTTCTGGGGAAGGGTACAGAAAAATGTCTGCAGCATTGAACGTCCCAACGAGCACAGTGGTCTCCATCCTTTGCAAATGGAAGATGTTTGAAACCACCGGGGCTCTTCCTAGAGCTTGCTGCCCAAACCAAACTGAGCATCGGTGGGAGAAGGGCCTTGGTCAGAGAGGTGACCAAGAACCCGAACAGGACAACGACCCTAAGCACACAGCCAAGATAACAAAGGAGTGGTTTCAGGACAAGAATGTGAATGTCCTTGAGTGTCCCAGCCAGAGCCAAGACTTGTACCGGATTGAACATCTGGAGAGATCTGAAAATGGCTGTGCACTGACGCTCCCCATCCAACCTGATGGAGCTTGAGACAATCTGCAAAGAAGAATGGGAGAAACTGCCCAAAGATAGGTGTGCCAAGCTTGTAGCATCATACTCAGAAGACTTGAGGCTGTAGTTGCTACCAAAGGTGCTTCAACAACGTATTGAGTAAAGGGTGTGAATACTTGTGTTTATGGTATATTTGAGTTTTTTATTTTTTTTATTCATTTGCAAAAATTATTTTAAAACTTTTTTCACTTTGTCATTATGGGGTATTGTGTCTAGAATGTTGAGAAAACAAATTAATTTAATCAACTTTGAAATATGGCTGTAACATAACAAAATGTTTTAGCCTTTTGGTCATAGATTATTTATTTTAAATGTCATAGGTGGGACTGAAAATCTCCTTCTTTTGGGCCATTCTGGAATGACCCAAAAGTTGCTTAATTTTTTATCTGAATCTACACAAAAAAAGAAAATGTTGAAGCCAGATTCTGAATGGAAATGACACATAACAGCAGGAAGTGATTAGTTAATCTTTTGACATTTTACATACATATGCTTACTAAAGTGTAGTCGTTCACTTTATAAATCCATGATCGTAGTGAGCTTGTCTAAAATATCTTCTAATCTAGTTAGTAGAAATCTACAGGTGTAAACGAGCACGTAAGGCGAAAACTCTATAATTCACATGATAAACATTGTCTTGTATTACGTTTTATCATTCAAAAGTATAGTCGCCCTCATAAAACTCATTTGAAATGCAGGGATTTTTGCTAACATAGCTCATTAGTAAACAACATTCAGATTGCTTCCGCCTGGTCAGTTGTCAACAACATCTTGCAAACAGTAGAGGTAAGTCGAGATAGTTGTTGTTCTCATGAAACGTATATTTCTTTATTTTTACAACTTTGTGATAATCAAAATGTTGTATTACAATGTATATGCTATACGACATTGGTTTGAAACCCCAAAAATGCATTCAGGAGGGAAATATTTTGTAACGTATTGTAAGTGTTTCACCCATAGACACCAGCAGTGGAACAGTCCACAACACCCGGGTTTCCCCGCGAAAAGACGGCCCGCGCGCCCGAATTGCTTTATAGCATCCATTGCAAGAGACAGCAATCGAGAGACAGTCATTGTGGAGACGCGCTGTAGTTACAAACGGCGTTTTTAACATTGTTTTAACGGATTTTTAAAGCAGTTTTATTGTTTTATCTCAAACGTTAACCTAGCTGTGTACCATGCCATCCAGGACTTCCCTGTCTTTGCCAGAGGATGTCAGGAAAAGGTACGTTAACGTTTGTAACCTCTCTGCTAATAATGTATTGATGTAGCATGCATGCAGCTTGTTGTCTTGTCCAAACGCCAAAGCTACATAAAACCCGTATAACTCTCTGCTCTACACTTGCTCTGGTTGTTTCTCCTCTACTATTTTGCTTATCCTAGCATCTGCACCTAGCGTTAGCTTGTTGTCACTTGACAGTTAGAGCTGGTACTGCATACAGAGTTAGCATCCTGTTAGCCACTTAGCATGTTTAGGCTGTCAATAGACGGAGCAGCGTGTGAGGTTTGGCGCCACTCAGGAAGTTTTGCTGCCTTTTTATTTCTGCTAGCTGCAGCCACACTGGCTTTATTACCACGACCATGTTAGTAAATGTGTTTCAAAATGGCACTAACGAAGCTTTGGGTTCGTTGTTCACAGGCTGCAGGTGCTGGGCGAGGATGGAGATTCGGAGGAGGTAGGTTATGTCTGTTTCTAATGTTACTTACTGCTCTTGAAAGCCTGCATGAATGAAGTGTAATTCTAGATGTTCACTAATTAGTCTTGTTAATGACTTCCGTTCCGTTTTGAGCTCCAAAGACGATTACATAAGACTGTAGATTCACAATATTCTGCCTTAAATGGAAACTAATTCAATTATATTCTGTTAGCATGACTGAGTTTCTCAGATGCTTAGCATCACATAATGTAACTAGACAAAACTCCAAGGGCTACACACAAACACACCAAATTAAGTAGATTATATATCTCAGAACGTATTGCTCTCAAAAGTGTGAAAAATCAGAAGTTTGAGTCTTGATAGTGTCACCTCAAGTCAAGGTGGTGATGCAAAACATGTGCTGACAGACATGTATTTAACTGTCATTTTGATATATAGCTTGGTGCATATCACCAAGGATATATAAAGAGAACAGGCAATACTTTTTTCTACCTACAAGAAGTCAGTCTCCAGGTGACACATTTTAACATCAATTTCAGTCGACACAACAATCTAAACGGGCCATAGATAGGATTGTACAATGTGTATCATGAACCTACTATACTTGTCAACAGCAATAGTTAAAGGGTCTTTTTTAGCTTCACAGTGTTTTATTTTAAGTTGTCATTTTTGACTTCATCTTTTATTTCTTCTGAAAATGCCTCTCAGGATCATGTGAAAGAGAAGCTCAAGTTGGTTCAGGACTTCCTGCATGTTGATGCTCAAGATCAACTGACCAGCCTGGAAGACAAGATGAACAAATCCGAGATCTCAATGGTAATTGACTTTAACATTTCAAAACAATTTACAATTCTGAAATGTCACTGCCTATCATTTCTAATTGTGTGATGTATTGCAATGTTCTTTCCTCAGGAGATCTACATCTCTAAAGTAAAGGCCTTGCTGGGAAAAGAGCTTCATCTTGAAAAGGATGTGGATGACGTGGAGCAGAATGGAAAGACGAATGGCTCATCAAATGGTTCCCAAAAAGATGAGAACACTGAAGATGTAACCATGGATGTACAGGAGGAAGAAGAGGCAGTCAAGTCACCAACTGCCTCCAAAGGGAAGGGAGGCCGTAAGAGCAAAGCAAATTCTGACACTAAAAGTACGTTTTAGAATTCCTTTTAACATTTGTCCTATAATGGCTGCAATATAAGATGGAAATGAGCAACAATATGTTAAGATATTAAAGGAACAACTCAATCTTGTTATTTTTAAAGAGTCTCCAGCCAGCTCCAGGGTTACAAGAAACTCTGGAAAACAGCCAACCATCCTGTCAATGTTCTCTAAAGTGTGCGTATATGATTTTCTATATTGTCGTGCTTTGTTCACAACTTCAGCAAGTGTAGACAAAAATGTAAACAAACTTTTCATACATCTGTATTCTGTGAATGTCTTGTAGTCAGAAGCGCAAGTCTGAAGACTTGAATGTCGAAGCTACTAATGGACAAAAATCTACAAATGGACAAAAGGAAGTTACGGAAGAGGAAGAGGATGTTGAGGAGGTGAAGCATTTTTGTCTACTAGTGATTTTCAAACGTGTTTGTCTCCACTCGTCTCGTATATAACACTGACCTAAATCTCTTGTAGGGCCAGGAGGAGAAACGTCTAAAAGTGGAATCAGTTGAAACGTAAGTGTTAAGACCTGAAAATGAATGATGGCTATTAACACTAATGGAACATACTAATACTTCTCTTTAATTCAGATCTGCTCCAGACAAATCGCCGACTGAAACAACCAAGCCAGTTTCTGCTGCAAAGGTAATGGCGTGTCTTAATTTTGCTCGGTGTCATAGCTGTTACAGTTTATGTAAACTTTAATCTTTAGTACTGTCAAACCTCTCTAATGTCTTTTTTTGGTTTTCTTTAAACAGACACCACCCCCCAAATGTACAGACTGCAGACAATACTTGGATGACTCTGACCTTAAGTTCTTTCAGGGGGATCCTGATAATGCGGTGAGAATTAGTTTGTTACTTCCTGTGTAACTTTTTCTTTTAATGAAACCCTCTATTACTTTAATGTTATTACCTAAATTATCAAACTAATGTGAAACCTGAAATGTCTGTGCTCTTCTTCAGCTGGATGAACCAGAAATGTTAACAGATGAGCGCCTCTCCCTGTTTGACTCGAATGAGGATGGATTTGAGAGCTATGATGATCTGCCACAGCACAGGATCACAAACTTCAGGTAAGCCATTCTTCACCAGTGACACTTTTGCATGTTGATCCAGTTCAGAGGAACACGCATGTCCCTATTTTATACAGTCACGTGTTTTTGTATTGCAGCCCCGAGTAAGTTGTAGTGTAACCTTGTTTACGTCTTGCAGCATTTATGACAAGCGGGGCCACCTTTGTCCGTTTGACTCTGGCCTGATTGAGAAGAATGTGGAGCTCTACTTCAGCTGTGTGGTCAAACCCATCTATGATGACAACCCTTGCTTGGATGGTAAATCCCACATTTCAAGATCTCGTAAATGTTTATTTTTCTTTTAGCCATTACAATCAACCAGATGGTAACTTTTCTTTTTGGTTTTATCTCAGGCGGGGTTCCTTCCAAGAAGCTTGGACCCATCAACGCCTGGTGGATCACTGGTTTTGATGGTGGAGAAAAAGCCTTAATTGGTTTTACTACAGGTAGCTAAGTTTCCTGTTCCAACGTTTGATTGATTTCACCCTGTATGAAGTACTAATGGTTATCTATGTTCATTATCTAGCTTTTGCCGATTACATCCTGATGCAGTCCAGTGAGGAGTATGCTCCCATATTTGCTGTGATGCAGGAGAAGATCTATATGAGCAAGATAGTGGTGGAGTTCCTTCAGAAAAATCGTGATGCTAGTTATGAGGACCTTCTCAACAAGATTGAGGTGAAGACTTTTTCCTACAAAATAATGTATTTGTGAATTAGGACAAGCTGCAATATTCATCATGGTCCTTTTTATTCTTGGGTCTGTGATTAATGTGATGCAACAATGCAATTTATTAAAGGTGACATGTCATGCTTTTCCGGTTAGTACCCGTCCCCTTGTGTGTTATGAAGGTTTTTATGCATGTAAACGGTGTACAGAGTAAAAACCCTCAAAGTACACCATGTAGGGAGTAAAACTCTAAAACAGAAAATACCTCCCCAAAACGCCTCGTTGGAGATACGTCATTGTCCATTTGATTCTTCCGGGGACATCATGATGTCATGTCGTCCCCGGAACTAAATGGACCAATCCGTTACGTCCGCGGAGCCGTTACGTTAAGCCCCCGCTGATTGGTCCAAATTGACCAATCCATGGACTTCCTCACACACACTCAGTGCAGGCAGCTCAGCTGATCTCTCCTCCCTGGCTGCAGGCTGATAACAGACAGTTGGGATCGCGGCGAAATTCTCTCTGCAGACCCATTCTCACAGCGTTTATCAACCTTTTTCTTACTCAATATCAAGCCACACTTATTGTTTTTACTTCGGCTGTGACTTTGTGTGTGCTCAGGGTAGGGCTGTGCGATTATAGCAAAAATCATAATCACGATTATTTGGGTCAATAATTGATATCACGATTATTTTGACGATTATTCATTGACCAGTTATTGAACTTTAAAACAAATAATATTTTACCAATAAACAAGATCAACAAATATGTTGGAGCGCACTTCCAAAACCATACTAAACATATATTATTAATATGATAAATAAAAATAAATTAGACCAAAAATAAATTAAATCAAATATGATGCAGTGCACTGTCACAACCTACTGAGAACTCCTTAACATATAGCATGTTGGTAAAACATGTTCAACATATTCCACTCAGTTAAACGTTGAAGGCTGGCCAACCGTCATGGTCCAGAAGTAACAGGAAATAAATGTTGAACTACAATTTAAGACCAAATAAAAATGTTTAGGCCACCATGGCAAATGCTGGTAGGGCTGCTCATGTCATCTCTTAAAGATTTTTTGCAAGAAACACCAGCCTGTTTACATGGTCTGGTTTCAGAGATGAGCGCAGGCAGGAGACAAGCTACCTGTACTGAAGACCCTCAGCCACGCCCCGACACATGGGGTGACGCCGGCCAATCACAAAGCTTTGATGTGTTCAAGTGCATTATTCTGGCACAGGAAGATTATGTTATGGACATTAACGATAAAACAGAATATTGTTGTTCTATTTTTAGACACATCTCGCGATCGACTGGTTGGGCACCCCTGGGCTAGACCATAGGTCTGTTGTGGTAGCAAAGTAGTCAGCTGAAGCCACATCTCTCCCAACTTCCCCACGGCATTTGTCATATAGTGCAGGCAGCGCAGACCTGCTGAAATAATACCGAGACGGCATCGCGTAACGCTTGTCCAACGTGTTAACAAGTTGCTTGAAGCCCTGGTTGCTAACAGTGCTAACTGGGCACATATCTTTAGCGATGTGAAATGTAATGGCAAAGTACTTGCAAATAGTGGAAATAGTTTTACCTTTCTTTTTAACGAGTTGCTGCTCTTGTTCTGACATCTTCGCTCGCGCTGAACACTCACAACACATGTCACTCCCACGTGGCCGAGTGGGCTTTTAGGGAGGGGCGAAAGCGCACCCAGCAAAATAATAGTATTTTGTCAATTATGCTGTTTTCATAATCGTCGCAAGCCATAATCGTAATCGCGATTAAAATACGATTAATTGCACAGCCCTAGCTCGGGGTGAGTTTCGCTGTGTATCGCTAAACAAGGAAATCACACCTCCACGGAGCTTAGCGCGATTCACAACGTCCCGACTGGTCCCGACCAATCGGAGCACACTGGGCTCACAGGGAGGGGGGGGCAAGTGCTGCAACGAGCCGTTTAGTGGAGAGAGTGAATACACATACTTTACAGAGATGCTGTATGCGAAACCAATGTGAGTTTGGAAAATTGCACAGTATAAATCTATTCTAGTATTCCTCAACAATGGAATTATGATCAGTGGAAATGGCCATGACATGGGACCTTTAAGAAATCTGATTGTTTCACTTTTCTATAGTTATGATTCCTATATCCCATTGATGGTGTGATTGACAAAGCTTTTTTCTTTAATACTTTTTTAATAAACTAATTGTTCAATTAATTCTTCTAATGTAAAATATTGCAGTGTAGAGCATCTGACATGTCAATGCACAATGGTGACAATTTGCAGGCTAAATAATAACAATACTCAAAAATAATGTTGCTCATATCAGGGCACGATAAAAAAGAATGCAGGTGTTGTTAAGCCAATATTTCCCGATTGATAGCAGAACATTCGTTCGTGGAAGGAAAATCGTCAACTTTTGTTTCCTGCCCTCAGACCACCGTGCCTCCTGCGGGGCTGAACTTCAACCGCTTCACAGAGGACACGCTGCTGCGCCATGCCCAGTTTGTGGTGGAGCAGGTGGAGAGCTACGATGAGGCCGGGGACACTGATGAGCAGCCAATCATAGTTACTCCCTGCATGAGGGACCTGATCAAACTCGCCGGAGTCACTCTGGGAAAGAGGTATGTCTTGAGAATTATTTTGAACTGCTTCCTTAAAGGTGGGGTAGGTAAGTTTCAGAAACCGGCTCGATATACACTTTTTGTTATATTCCATGGAATACTCTTAACATCCCGATAGCAATGAATATCTTCAGTGCTTTGACAAAAAATCCATAAAAAAAATTCATCTGTGGAACCCGTAATACTGTAAAAAGTACAACCGCCCTGTCTGTCAGCCTTCCATCTCGTGCACGCACAAATGTATCTCGTGCCGTCATTGGGCGTGCATTGCAGCAGTACTTCAATGACTCGCCAGCAACATGCGGCCACTTTCACCAGTCTGCCGACGTCATGCGCGTTCATGTGTGTTGGAGGAGGTGCTCTGTAAGGAAGTCTGAAGGAAGGGGCGGATTCTTTTCGGCTGCGCACTTTCAAATTTTAGTGCACTTGAGCCGGTTTCTGAAACTTACCTACCCCACCTTTAACATTTGTACTGAAATGTTTCATAAAAGTAGTCTTATGGTAACAAGAGTGCTTCAATGTTTTGAAGTTATACACTTCAAAGTGCTTATATTTCTGCTCCTCACTCCTCGTTATCCCTTATGTCTAACATTCCTTTGACATTTCCTAATGCAGCATGCTGCTGTACTGGTAGGTAGGCCTTCCACATGCATCCTTAGCTTGTACCGTGGTGTGTTTACTGTTTACTGTAATGCATTTAGAAGCTGTATGGATCAAGTAACTATAGCGTTTACGCTAGATGTTGACTTTGTAGTTTATTTTTGTTTAACTGCTTTATTTGAATTCTCACTATGTGACAAGTGTCCAAGATTGATCTTCACTTAGTTACCATTGATTAAGAAACTAATTGAAAAATATGTGTCTGTAGGCTTTGAAGAGAACTCACAAAAAAGTTATTTCTGTGTTTTGTATAAAACAAAGCTGTCTTCGTAACTGTAAGAAAGTACCGTTAGTAAAATTGCTTTTATTTTTATTTTTTACATTGAAGTCATGCAACCCTCATGGTTCTGGTGAAATGTAATTTAAACAAAAAATGGAATTATAAAACCCAACACAGTTTGTGAAGAAATTGTTATACAAGGAAAGTCATTTTTCAATTTAACCTTGAGCTCCTTAAAGGAAAGTCAGCCAAACTTCTAACTTTAGCATCATCTACTAAGGGGTTTTCCTGCTCAAATAGAAATCTATTGCAAAGTTGAATATGGGCTTTTTATTACTCAGTAACTCAAACCATGCTGTAAGGATGTTGGCTCTATTGGATGCTTATTCTGATTTGCTTAATCTTTGGGTTTAGGGTATTCTGCCCCAGATCTATTAGTCAATTATTAAATTACACCTGGGCATCCTATATGCCTTTAGTAAGAGAACTGAAACACTATTTGGACCCCATGGGGTCACTAATCTATTATGCCCTTGGAGAATCTTCCTAAGAAGTCTTTTGCAAAGCTTTTAATAATTTCGATTTTTAATGGCGCCTTTCAAGAAACCCAAGGATGCTTTACAATGGGAGATAAAATAATAATCTCACAGGTTAACTCTAACGGGAACTCTGCCTTCATCTTTAATGTGTGTTTTGTTTGCTTGTTCCTTACGTTGCATGGCCTGATGCTGTGGTGTGTTGACAGCCAGGGGCTTCATTATTGCCATCGCTCCACATATCATCAGGTGTTTATGCCCAGCCCAACAGACCTTTTCCTCTGAACATATTCTATTGACAGGAGAGCTGCCAGAAGACAGTCCATTCGTCACCCTACAAAGATCGAGAAAGACAAGGGACCAACTAAGGCGACCACTACCACGCTGGTGTACCAGATCTTTGATACCTTCTTCTCTGATCAGATAGAGCAGAATGATAAAGAAAATGGTGGGCTCAAGAGACAGCGCTGTGGCGTCTGTGAGGTGAGTAGTGTCTGAACAGTGGGCTGCTTCTTTTTGTAGAACTAAACTAACATTATCTGATGTTTCTTGTGTACTTGGCAGTTGTAATTAAAACATGTTGTGTATGCCTTCAGGTATGCCAATCTCCTGACTGTGGAAAGTGTCCAGCTTGCAAGGACATGATCAAATTTGGTGGAAGTGGCAAAAGCAAGCAGGCTTGTAAGCAGAGAAGGTAAGATTGTCTCCTGAGCCGATAAGTCCAAACATCCTTAATATCCAACTTCGGAATGTTTGAGAAGTGGTTTCAGCCAAAGGCTACCCTTAAGTAGCTTGATGTGTAGAATGTGCACCCTTGCTTTTTATTGCTGTATTGTGACAAGGACATGGGACTACTTTAGTCCTTAATTCCTCATGACATGTGTCCCTCTGTTAGATGCCCAAACCTTGCCGTAAAGGAGGCTGAGGATGATGAGACCATTGAAGAGGAAGAGTTTCCTGTGAAGGCCAAAAAGGTTACTAAAGTCAAGAGGAAGAAGCAAGCCCAGTGCAAGCTGTCGTGGATCGGAGAGCCAGCGCAGGTGTGTTACTTCTCTAAGTACAAAGTAACGAAGTATTTGTTTGCTGTGTGTTTTTATATTAAATGTATTTTTCTCCAACCCCCTTCAGACTGAGGCAAAGAAGAAGTACTACAGGAAGGTCTGTGTGAATGATGAAGAGCTGGAAGTGGGCGACTGTGTCTCTGTTTCCTCAGAAGACCCCTCAGTGCCCCTCTATCTGGCAAGGTAAGACATCTTTAGACTTGATGGACTATGATAAGGTTTTGTAACTTTGGCTCGTATGCATCTAATGTTGTGTTTAATGTCAGGATTGCATCACTGTGGGAGGACCACACCGGGAAGATGTTCCATGCCCACTGGTTCCTTCGTGGGACTCAAACCGTGCTGGGAGAGTCTTCTGACCCGCTGGAGCTCATGCTTGTGGACGAGTGTGAGGACATGCAGCTCAACTATGTGCAAGGCAAAGTTAACGTCATGTACAGGGCCCCGTCTGACAACTGGTTTATGGAGGTACGTTAACTTCACTGCACGAACATTTGTAATTTGTTCTCATGCTCACGTGTTCATTTATTTGATCAGGGTGGGATGGATGAGGAAATCAAGGTGATAGAGGATGACGGGAAGAGTTTCTTCTATCAGTTCTGGTATGACACAGACTACGCTCGCTTTGAGTCTCCTCCCAAGACCAATCCAACAGAGGATTGCAAGTTCGGGTAAGCACCAGCCACATGTAGTTGCAAGAGTTATTTATTTTCAGTCTTGTTTTTTTACCCTTCGTTGTGGATTTGTCACCCTCGCTCTTAGGTTCTGTCACAGCTGTGCTAGGATTAACGAGCAAAAGGAACAGAAGACCCCTCGTGCGTTTGAACCCCTGCTGGACAAGGACCATGACTCCAAGGTTTGTTATGCCCTGGCCTGCTATAAGGGGGATCAGTTCAAGGTGGGAGACGGCGTCTACCTGCATCCTGACGCTTTTAATTTCAGGTGAGTGAAGGCGATCCAAATGTTTAATATACTCAAACTTGTACAATTACAAACCTGTATACGAGACTCGCTGCCTCTGTTCTCGACTCTCAGTGTGAAGCCAGCCAGTCCCGTGAAGCGCTCCCATAGGAAACAGGATGTGGACGAGGACCTGTATCCAGAATATTACAGGAAGTCCTCCGACTACATCAAGGGATCCAACCAGGATGCTCCAGAGCCTTTCCGCATCGGTCGCATCAAGGAGATCCTCTGTCAGAGGCGTAGCAACGGGAAAGCCGATGCCTCAGAGGTCAAACTGCGGCTCTACAAGTTTTACAGGTAAAACAAATTGCAACTAAATTGGTTTGGATTCAAGGTTTTTTTTTTTTGTAACAAATGATTTCTCAGAATGAACTAGCTTTTGAATCCTCTCCCAGGCCTGAGAACACTCACAAAGGAGTCAAAGCCAGTTACCACACAGACATCAATCAGCTGTACTGGTGTGATGAAGAGGTGACGGTCAGCATGACTGAGGTGCTCGGCCGCTGTCAAGTAGAATATTCAGAAGACCTAAATGAGTCAGTCCAGGACTATTCCAGTGGTGGACCTGACCGCTTCTACTTCTTGGAGGTACATTTGGTCATATTTGTTTCTGTGTTCCATTTGTTAAAGTTGGCATATCTTTAAATAACTCCTTACTGCGAGCATGTTGGTGTTAACACTGCATAGGGAGGAAGCGTAAAGCTGCAATAAGCAATTAACATTGCATGAATTCACTGTATATGCTGCACTGTAATGATCTTATATGAAAACAGCTTTCAATGATGTGTCTGATCTTATACATGTACCTCTCTCCCAGGCCTATAACGCAAAAACAAAAGGTTTTGAAGACCCTCCAAATCATGCTCGCTCGGCTGTCACTAAAGGCAAAGGGAAGGGCAAGGGCAAAGGTGAAAATCCCTGATTAAAAATAAAAAAAGATTCCTTGATCTTATTGTTTACAGGCTCACTGAAAATGCTCATCTTTATAGGTAAAGGCAAAGGAAAGGCTGCAGCGGCACAGGAGCCTCAGGACTCTCAGAATGACTCACAGTCACTTAAAGCGCCCAAGTACCGCACGCTGGACGTCTTCTCCGGCTGCGGAGGCCTTTCTGAAGGCTTCCACCAGGCTGGTAAGTGCTGGATCTGTGCCACCATGAATATTTTCCAATCGACAAAATGACACGCATAGAATAATGGACAACTGTAATTGTATCCTTCAATGTAATGCTGAAAACACGACTGCTGGTTTGTTTCAGGTATGAATGAGACTCTGTGGGCCGTAGAGATGTGGGAGCCCGCCGCTCAGGCCTTCAGGCTCAACAACCCCGGCACCACAGTGTTCACTGAGGACTGCAACGTCCTGCTGAAGCTGGTCATGTCTGGTGAGAAGACCAATTCTCTCGGCCAGAAACTACCCCAGAAAGGAGACGTGGAGATGCTGTGTGGGGGCCCTCCCTGCCAAGGCTTCAGCGGGATGAACCGCTTCAACTCTCGCACTTATTCCAAGTTCAAGAACTCGCTCGTGGTCTCCTATATCAGGTCAGTGTCGGGCCACATTCTCATCTTGACCGTTTGAGATGTATTGTTGACATGAAGTTCACTGCAGTAAGTGCACCTTTTTGAACATGTGTTTTCCTTTCTTGCAGCTACTGTGATTACTACAGACCCAAGTTCTTCCTGCTTGAGAATGTGAGGAACTTCGTCTCCTTTAAAAGCTCCATGGTTCTGAAGCTGACTCTACGCTGTCTTGTGCGCATGGGCTACCAGTGTACTTTTGGTGTCCTTCAGGTGGGTCTGACTATAGGGACGCTTTTCCTTCCGGTCTGGACTTAATGACATTCAAAATAAGTTGTGCTTCTGACTCTTGGCATTTGCGGGGATGCCTTTCCCTCTAACATGGTAAACCTCCCAGCGAAGCATATCAGCACAGTGCCTCATAACTCCTAATGTATTTGACTATTTCATATTCTGAGTAGAAGCCAACAGGGAATTTCTTCAAATGTGTACAAACCTCCCCTTTGGCCATCTTTTAAATTCAATGCAACTGACCTCCCAAAACATCTTTGGCCATAACGCAAAGAAATCAGATGCTAATTATGACCATTACACACAATGGTCTAATTGTAAAGTGATCACATTTTGGACCGACCCGACTGGCTGATGGCGGATCGTACTAAGAATATGTGATGTCATATAGAAGCAGACTAACCAATGACTCTCCCTCCCAGATTAATGAAATAGATAGTCCTGTATGCCAATGTTTATGACTGCAGAAGTCTGCTCCATCACTAACGTGCTGAACGCTGCCCCCCCCCCCCCCCCCCCTCAGGCCGGTCAGTACGGCGTTGCTCAGACCCGCCGCAGGGCCATCGTCCTGGCTGCGGCTCCTGGAGAGAAGCTGCCTCGCTTCCCTGAGCCGCTGCATGTGTTCGCTCCTAGAGCTTGCTCTCTCAACGTGGTGGTGGACGAAAAGAAATACGTCAGTAATGTCACAAGGTAATGAAAACTTCCCCTACAGTACTATTCATTAGTGTGTAATTCTAGGTCATTTAAATGTAATGTTCTGTCTACAGAGGTAATGGAGGAATCTACAGAACCATCACCGTCAGAGACACCATGTCGGACCTGCCAGAGATCCGCAATGGTGCAGCATCGTTGGAGATTTCCTACAACGGAGAGCCTCAGTCCTGGTTCCAGAGGCAGATCAGAGGCACACAGTACCAGCCAATCCTCCGAGATCATATCTGCAAGGTGAGCCGTCTCTCACTTTATATAAATATTCATCTTAACGTGATGTTAATGTTGGATTGTAACGTTATCCTACTTCTTTAAATGTATGTCAAAGCTATGTTTGTAACAAGAGCTCTTTGTTGTTGTCAGGACATGAGTGCTCTGGTTGAAGGGCGAATGCGTCACATCCCGTTGGCGCCGGGCTCTGATTGGAGGGACCTGCCCAACATGGAGGTCCGTCTGAGAGATGGCACCATTTCCAAGAAACTGCGTTTCGCGCACCCAGATAAAAAGAATGGCCGCAGCAGCACCGGGGCCCTCAGAGGGGTCTGCGCGTGTTCAGCAGGTATGGAGGTTGAGTTTACTACTTTATTAATGATTACATTTGCAGTGTGGAGGCATCTCTGATCATGTTTGTCATTGTAGGGACCCCCTGCGACCCTGCAGACCGGCAGTTTAACACCCTGATCCCCTGGTGTCTCCCCCACACCGGGAACCGCCACAATCACTGGGCCGGACTCTACGGCAGGTTGGAGTGGGACGGCTTCTTCAGCACCACGGTTACCAACCCTGAACCCATGGGCAAGCAGGTACCTCAACTTTCTATAAATAAAATCATTTATAAATACACTCCCTTGAAACATCCTGCCTTTTGTGTAGATTGGATAAAAAACAGAATTCTGTCAAATGTAAGAGTTGTCTGGGTTACTCAGATATCAGAAATTGCTTAACATTTTTACAATTATGGACATTTTACAATTATGGACATTTTACAAAAGGACGTCGGTGCATTTGTCTTTCAAGCCCTGAATCAGATATCCTGTAGTTGCATCCTAATCTGAGCGCGTTTGTTTTCAGGGCCGCGTCCTGCACCCTGAGCAGCACCGAGTGGTCAGTGTGAGGGAGTGTGCTCGCTCTCAGGGATTCCCCGACACCTACCGCTTCTTTGGAAGCACCCTGGACAAACACAGACAGGTAACTTTCCTTGAAAGCAGGCAGTTAGGAAATGGTCTTCCTTTTTATCCTAAATGACACCGGCAGTTCAGTTTTAGGATGTCCTGCTGTTCATCAGGGCTTAAGGTCTGGTTAAAGGACCACCAAATGCTGTGGGTCAGTAATTATTCTGAGTAGACCAAGGAGACACGTGCAGGACATTTTGGAATTGCATTTATCATGTTGCTAGTAACAAAACTACAACAGAATGCCAAATGTTGTTGTTTCTGCCAGGTTGGAAATGCAGTGCCCCCCCCCCTCTCCAGGGCCATCGGCCTGGAGCTTAAGAAGTGTATCATGCAGAGATTGAAGGAAGAACAAGCATCAGGTGAGCCATCCATTTGAATGTAACTTTCCAGGATTGACTTTACAAGTGAAGATAAATCCTTATCACCTTTCCTTCTCTGCAGAGACTGTCAAACAAGAGAAGATGGAGGCCTCTGATTAGTCTCTGGTTCCATTTCAAGTGAGGTCTGCTCAACAAACCTGATGCTGCGTGTCAGGGAATCATTTGTTTTAAATAATCTGGCTTTTAACTGCGTCACTAAGTGGCCGCCATGAACATTCAGTGCAGTGCCATTCCATGTTTGTTTTAAACTGTGCTTTTAATCATTGTGTTGAGAAAGGTAGACTTCATGTGGGATCAAATTGTATGTAGTTTTTATATGTGTAATATTTCAAATAAAGCTCTTATGAAATGTATTTGTGACTTGCATGAGTCCGTGATCGCTGTCTTTAAGAGGCTGCCCTCCAGCTAGAGTGAACTGGGAAGAGCTGATTAGCCACATTTACAGACACTGCTTGACCTCTCACTTCAAAATAGCCTAAGGCGGGTTTCACAGTACCTACTCGCCTACCAAGTGCATCAATTGGCTGTGATTTGGAAGCTTAGACGTGTGGATTTAATAACCCCATCTGTTTTCATGTGTGATGTTGGTCCCCAAAGTAGCAAGAACATTTCGTTTTTAAACTTTTAACTCCTGCAAAAATGTAGTTGTGACCCGAGTTAATCGCAGCCTCATTATTCTTTATAATCTAAGCTTCAAACTGTGGGCATACAGTGGATATATGGATTAACAAAATGTTAAAGTTTGAGCAGTTAGCAGAACACAAGGCATCAATAATTGAAAATGTCAACCTTTTGAAACCATATTTTTAGTTTTCTCTCCCATTGAAGATAAAATAGTTCGAGTATAGCCACGGATTAATCCTTTAAAGCAGGAGTGTCAAACTTGAGGCCTGCAGGCCAAATCAATTGTATGTGGCGTGCAAAGAATAGAATGCTTGTTATAGGGTTAGATGCCGCTTTCCAGAAGCACGTTGCCCATAAACTACATGTCCCATAATGCATCTCATTTTGTGACATGCCACTGAAGAGTTGCAATTATTTTCCCTAGACTTCTGCTTTCAGACTTAAGTTTTTACTCTATCCGATAATCCAATACGTTTTAAAGTTACGACCGGCCCTTTGGGTGCATCCATAATGAAGAAGAAAAGGAGGGATTAAACCCTCTTTAATGGTCACACGCAGAGCAGTGAAATTAGTTCTCTGCATTTAACCTTTACATATACAGTCTATGCATTTAACCCATCCTAGTACTAGGAGCAGTGGGCAGCTATTGCACAGCGCCCAGGGAACTGGCAGGGTGTCAGGTGCCTTGCTCAAGGACACCAGGGCAGGAGGTGAACTGGGACCTCTCCAAGTAGCAGTGCACACTCCATATTTAGGTCTGTTCGGGGACTTGAAGCAGCGACCCTACGGTCCAAGCCCCTACTGACTGAGCCACTGCCAGAAATGCTGATGTGGCCCACAACGAAATTGAGTTGACACCTCTGCTTTAAAGTAATGTAAATACGAGCAGGTAGTACTTTGAGTTGTCGATCTTGAGGTAAAAACGGCTAAGACTAAGTTTATGTATAAATACAATGCTGCAGTCTGTTACCGTCTTAAATACCTGTATGTCACAATAGGAAATGTTTCAAAGAAAATATGCTACCTACATTTTAAAGATTTGATTTATCCAAGTGTTTTGTCTGGTCGAATCAAACATTTAATATTTAATGAAATACCAGTCAGAATACTGTACTGATATGGCTTGAAACGGATCACTCTTTAAATAACTGCTCACCTAAAGTTCTACTGATTGAGGTTAATACATGCAAAGCAGACGTGTGGCTTGAGTGGTAAGAATCTGTGTTCCCTTTCCTTTAAAAAGAGTATGAAACACACGGGTCTACTTAATCTCCAACTATAAGTGAAAGTTCAGTAAGTGTAAAGCCTGCTTACAAAGCGCACACTAGAAGAAAACAACAAGGAAATGGTGATGACAATTGTGATTCTCTTTATTTAGGTAACAGCCATGTTTTACCAAAACCATAAAAGCTGGCGTCATCCTGGAATATATTCTGATGGATTCCTCAGTTGTTTGACGGTCTGCAGAGAGAAATAAATAAGGTTGTTAGCAAGAATAATAAAAAAAAAACATAACACTTATTTGACAACTGAAGTTACTTACTTGGCCCATTCAACATTGAGAATAAGATGATCGTATCCAAATCCTGACACTCCTGCGATGGCTCTCGCTGCATCCTCCCGGCGGTGGAAACTGATGAAGGCGAATCCCTGGAGAGAACAAAGTGGGCGGTTGATGGATGGTACAACTGTAACCGGCTGTGTTTCTGACCATTATTATTTCTATTGAATTATAACCATGTTTAGGTCATAATTATCTTCAAACAAAACACAAGTATGAGACTATAAAAAAGACTATACATCCAGCTTACATGCAATTAAAACAGAGAAACATTTAAAAAAAAAAAAAAAAAGGTTCTACTGTTTTTATTGCTCTACTAGTTAGTCCATTTGTTTCCTAAATTCAATTGTGTGTGATTATTTCTTAGTACACTTGTAAATGTAGTGTTTTCTATAGAAATGTTTAAAATGGTCATTGTCATCTGTGCGAAAACTCAATAGTACATACTTTGAGTGACCTCTACAGCAGGGGTCACCATCCTTTTTTAGGATGAGGGCTACTTTCAAAAAATAAAACAAGTTGGGGGCTATTTTTACTCTTGTTTTTTGCAGTGTATATATTTTAACATTATTATGCTACCTTTAACCTTTCTGTGCTGTTTGGGTCTGTGGGACCCGTTTTCAGTGTTTACTAAAAGAACATGTATTCAATTTAATTATTTTAACCTGCTTTATTTGGGGGTGGACCTAACATCCTCTAGGAGGGACCTCACCTCCTCTAGGGGGGTCCGGGAAGATTTTTTTTTTTTTAATGTTGAAGTGAAACGCATCAATCTGGTGCACTTTGAGCACAAAATGAATGTATGGATACAGCTCTCAACACTCGGATGAAAGGGAGCTGTATACTTTTGAATAATCCAAACATCTTTAGAATATGATCACAACCAATAACAAATCATTTAAACTTATCTTGCGTTACCTAGTTAGCATTCTTTCTTTTTATTTATGCATATTTTACTAATCACTCCCCTTTTAAACAGTTTTTTGTACTGTTCTATTGTACATATTGGAATGATTTCTTACTTTATCTATACTAAATAGATAAAGGGGTGCTCTCTCTCTCACACACACACTGTGTGACTTGCGCTAAAAAAAAAATAAACATATTTGTAAAGTGGGGGGACACAAACGGGATTTCGAAAAGTGCTGGGGACATGTCCCCCCTGGAGATTACGCCATGCGTGTGTGTGCGTCAAGTGGAATAAATATATATGCAAGTTACAACACACAGAGTAAAACTCTGGCCCTCATGTGCTGTATAGGCTGGCATGATAGGCTGTTCAATGGGGCTGATGTGTTGTGTAGATTCTGCCAGAAGGAAAATCAGCGGTGATGTGCCACATTGCTTTTCTTCCCGACTGCAACGCTGGTCCCGCAAATCAAGCAAGAACGTGATTGGTCGATATTCATTGTGGGGGGGTGTTAGTTAGATATAGAGTTGTAGTAAGTAGATAGAGTTTGCTATGATTTAGGTTTCGTTTATGCATAGGGTAGATTCTTTTAATTACATTTCCTTTTTTGTTTTGTGTATTTTATACATTTTGGATATTCTTGGCGAGCTATTTTTAGAACGTGCCCGGCGGGCGCCTCACGTTGCTCCTGCGGGCACCTCACGTTGCTCCTGCGGGCGCCTCACGTTGCTCCTGCGGGCGACTGAGTGCCGTGTTGGCTACCCCTGCACGACAGTGTTGCTACTTTGCTTCCTTCTTTCCTCCGATTGTTTTTGTAAATAGCAGGTGTGTTTGTGTTGTTGAGGCTCAGCACTGACCTTGGACTGCCCAGTATTCTTGTCCTTGGCCAGATAGATCCTGGAGATGGAGCCAAATGGTCTGAAGAGCTCCTGCAAGTCCGTCTCGCGGGTGTCCTCAGACAGATTGGTCACACGAATAGTGGCATTGTCATCAGCTGTTGGGAGCAAAAATACAGCATCAATACTGGGCAAAGCTTTGTTGATGAAAAATGATTTATGTAAAGAATTGGCATATAGAAAGTCTGATTTAACGTACATCCTCCCCTCCGGTTGGGCTGCATGGACTCCCCTCTCCGCGTGCTTCCATCCCTCAGGCTCGGGGGGACATACTTCCCAGTCTTGCTCTGCGCAGGCTGTGCCGGCTCAGGCTCTCCTGGTGGAGCAACGGAGAAACAGGCCATATTAGTCATGACTTTAGAAAGGTCCAAAAACCAAGTGGATCAGGAATGACAGATCTAAATTTGAATGATTTGAATAGCGTGTGGATGTACCAGAGCCAGCAGGCTTGTCCTTGTCTGCTGTGGAAAGCCCAAGCTGCTCAGCCAGCTCCTTCTGCATGGGGCCCAGGGTGTCCTTGTATGGACAGCGGGTGGTCCAATGGTCGCCTTTGCAAATACGGCAAGACACAATCTTCTGTCCTTTCAATTTGTTCATGGGATCCTCTTCCTGGTCTTGGGCATTTAAGTCCTGCAAGACGTAAGATGAGAAACTCAGTAACAAGCATAACCAAGAAAATAACAAATCAATACCGTATTAATGCATTTCAGCATGTTTTATGTGGTCCGCAACACATCACTAAGCAGCAGCACGACATTTTATAAGTCCCAAAGCATACTTGCCTCTTTGCTGGAGATGAACACCATGAAGACATCGTCACTGACTGTGGTGGTGGCAACATTGGGACCTTTTGCATCAAACTCAGAGTTGCCAAATTTCTTCCAGTTCTGAAACAAGCAAACAATATCAGATATGGACCCTGACCTAACCCAAAATCTAAATCAATTTGAAGTGAAGGCAAATAGACGTAAATGCAAACCTTTCTCCTGGCAACAGCTTTTGAGGCTTTCCTTGTCTCGATCTTGAAGGTCCGCACAATCTTAGGGACAAATAGGCAAGGAATGCTAAATCCATTTAATATGTAAAAGAAGCCAAATGCTTGTATTTCTGTGTTGAAACTACTGCGGTACTACAGTTTAAAGCTTGTATAGTATTATATAATCACTTTCATAGTGATGACTGTTCCAGCTCAAAATTATCAAAAATAAGCAGTTGACAACTGTGCCCAAAAAAAACATTCTCAATTTATCACTACTTGATTATCACAGTACAAATTATTTTAACAGCATTTGCATGCATTAGTCTACAACCATACTAATCCTTTTTTATTGAAAATGAACTCCTCTGTACCATAAGGTCTTATAGCCGATGTCAAAGCCTGTTATGCTGCCAAAGCACTGCAGCATTATGAACTATCTCTAGACAGATGCAAGAATGTATACCTTAGTGAAGCTCAACTTACCTTAAACTTCTTCCCATCATCATCTATTTTATATTCCGTGATGGTCTTAATATTTCCTTTGATGATTTCCTTGGGAGGGGGTAGTGTGCCTGATCAAAAATATATACAGTCAAGTTAGACAAGCCAGAGGGAAAAGAAAACTATGCACTCTTGTAAGAGGCTTTGCATGTGTTGGTCCACTACAAAATGAACAAAACGTTTATTTGGCGACACTTCACTGTCCTATGCAGACAACACATCTCCAGCTCTGAACTAATGACTTGCTTTACAACCAAATGGAAAATGCGCATCCTTATAAAGACAGTGACACGTTTCGGTTAGTATGTTTATTTCATCGATGTTTACATATTACAAAGGCCTGGGACGAGGCTATCTTGCTAACTTTTAGCCATCTTGCCGTTAGCAGTGTATGACACTGCCGACGTCACTGTCTAGCATATGTCGACTAGCTACACTTTTCATCAATACAATCATTATTGTATGTCAGTGACGCAAACGTAATAACCAAGCCGTTTGAACATAATATACCCGGACAACACAGCTACGTTTCTTTTTTTCTCTAGTATTAAAGCCAGCAACCACGTGGAAGTTGAAGCTGCCTAGCCGGCCTCCTCCTCCGGTCACAGAGAGGAGCTAGCTTTAGCTAACTAATGTTAGCTCCTTACCTTCATCTACTTCCTCCTCCACTTGGTCTGCCCAGCTGGGCTTGGAACTGGAAAGTACAGATTGACAAGCAACATTAGATGTATCGATAAAGACCTCTCGCACAAGTAGAAATTATGAAATGTTTATAATAGCACTCACTCGTCGTATTCCATCGACGGCATCTTCTCGGCTAGCTTAGCTTCAGGACCGTAAAGAGCGTAGAAGTGCTAGCCGAGGAGCGTAGTCGAGCCGCCAATCCAAACACTTCCGGTTAAACTTCACAATAAAAGGACCGCGTCTGTTACATTTAAGCTTCACAATAAGAGTCCTGTTGTAGGGCTGACAGAAAGTAATGTGTAATCAATCATCATGTCGTATTTTCTTTCAGATTTATAATTTGATGAAGATGTTTGACATCGTAAATATGTTTGATATAGGTTGGACTATAGAAAGGAATAGGGACAGTAACCAGCTCCCACTCAGACACCAAACAACTGTTTTATCTGAGAAGTGTTTTATTTTAGGATTTCAGCTCACACTTTCAGGGAGATAAAGAAAAACTATTTCTGCTGATATGTTTTATGTTCCTACGATTCTGTGTATTATGTTTTTTTTTTGGGTTGTGGCTATCTGAATACCTTATAGCCTACTAAACTAATATCAATTATGTGATTAGGATATCATAAGTCGACATCGCTTCATTAAACATTTTTGAAGAATTCATCACAGAGATGACTGATTTCATTTAATTTATTACACTGATTTTTAAACTTTATTTATCAAAAGGTCCACTGTTCAATCATGTAAAAGTGGGGAGTTTGCTCTGTAATGAAACGTACTGCTACCAACAACGCTGACTTGACTAAAAACAAGGCACCCTACAACAACAAGTCATTCTTTATTTCAGATGATTTATTTTTGTTTCAAAGTTAATATAAAAAGAAATGTCAGCATTAACAACGCACAAAATAAAAGCTAGTTTTACAGCATGACATTGTGTGGATTATCAAGCATCAGCAGCTCTACTTTCTTATCACCCCCAGCTGTTTTTCCTCTGAGCTCTTCCCACAACATGCTACTCTTATACTGTCAAACAAAGCCATGTATAGGATGGGATGGATACACATGTTCAGAGTTGCAAGTCCCTTGGACACCTGATACATGTCGTACACCCAACAGTTTGTTTGTTTATTGATTTTCAGATGCAAGTGATAGATTTGAAGGATGTGGTAAGGCACAAATGAAATGGCATACAGCACAATCACTGATCCGACCAACAGGCCTATCTTGCGTTTCTCCAGGGTGGTTATACTGACATTTTTCCAAATCACTGAAATAAACACAAAGTAGGAAGTGAAAGTAACAGCAAAGGGAAGAACACAACCAAACACAGCAAGGAATATTTTGTAGTAGAAGTAAGGACTTTCATTATTGCGAAAGGCGGACACACACAGAGTGTTGTTATTGTGCACAAACTGCACATTGAAGTTAACTGAGGCAAATTTCAACTCAGGGCAGGAAATGACTCCCACAACAATCCAGATGATGACACTGACGACCTTGGCGTGGGCAGGCTCTACATAGGACCGGGTGAAGAAGGGACAAGCGATGGCCACACATCGGTTCACACTTATCGCCATGATGAAAAAGATGCTTACATACAGGTTACAGGAGAAAAGAAACCTCTCGATTTTACACAAGGCATCACCGAAGACCCAGTGTTTCCCCAGGGAGTAGTAGACTATCAGCAAAGGCAAGGTCAGGACATACAGCAGATCACTGATGGCCAGGTTACAGGACAGGACCACCCCAGTGTGCCAGTTCCTTTTCTCTCTGACCACCAGCAGCCACAGGGCAAACATGTTTCCTGCCAGGGCCACGATGAACTCCACCCCATACATCGAGGGCAGCAGAGCCACTTGAAACCCCTCACAGTGAAAGGAGTTCTTCTCCATCTTGATCTCAGCTGAAGGTTATTTTGTTGTCAAGCTTCTTTCACACAGATCGTACCATTGCTGTAAATTGAAGAATGTTTATTCAGTGACTTGCAATAAGTCATATTCTCTTTTTGTAAGTTTAAGTGCACTTTATATTTGTGAAGTTAATTATAAGAAGTAAGCTTACATCTATGCAGATAACCATTTTTACGATATGAAATGTTCTCTATGTCTATTTAGAAAAGAGGACATTTAAATGATGAAAGCTTTATCTTACCGAAAGGATTCGGCTTGCAGCGTTCTGTAAAGTGGCTCATAAGATGAGTTCATTCCCTTTGTGGTATCTGTAATGAAACTGAAAAAAGGTTATCCACCATCATAATCACTTTAGGCATCTGAATCTAAGATGAGAAATGTGAGTTTGTCACAGGGCTTTTATCAACCTCAAGACACTTCCTCTTACACACACGCAATTTGAAGAAGCAAAACTGAAGACACACATCCGATGCAATTGACAAACACGGTCCGTGTACTTTTTGTCAGTTTGATTTTTCGTTTAAACCAAAATCCAAAAAACGGAAATACAAGCCTTTTTTTTAATTTAAAACGGAAAACCAGAGCTTTTTTTCTGTTGTTGTTGTCTGAATCAAAGGACGGATAACGAGAAAACCTAATAAAAAAAAGTCTGTACGTTTTGTTAGTTTGATTTTTCGTTGTTTTACGGGAGTGAGGCAGAGACTGGCAGCTCCCGTAAAATATTTTTTTTAAATATCAGTCTGACTAAAAAAATGTACATCTGCCCCCAGGAGCAATTGTAACAGCACACTGAGCACAAGGTCAATTGTCTTCCGTGTTGCTGAAACATATTTTAAATTAGGAAGGCTTTTTAAACCGTAATTTACATGTTCTGTGAATAGAGTTTCGAGGCTACTTAAAATCCGAGCGAGATATAAAATAATTCGAAGACATGTAGGCCTACGCATTTCCATTTTGTACTTTGGTTTGAGACAAACTCGCACTTTGAATAAGTTGCATTTACTCTGAAATACATTGAAGTGAAAGTGAGCTGCTACATATTACCGTGTCATTTTCTATATCCTATTAAATGCTTTCCATAAAAACGCACTAACATAAGACCAGTTTAGTTTTACACATCCAAAAGAAGATAAATGCCTGGTGTGCTATACAATTCCCCCCCCACCCCCAATACTGTAACCTATAGCATACTGATCAGATATAATGCTTAGCTACTTACAATCAATTCCTCAAATGAAGGCACGGATGGAGAATCAGCGAAACTAAATAAAAAGAAATGGGTGCGACCTTTAGGGATCCTGAATAAGTAGTGACCCGGAAGATCAGGTAGTGACAACACATTCTTAAAATGCTGTGTTTCGGCAATAAACGCGAGTTGTAATGCTAAATCTGAGACCTTTTCATATAGACCTCATGCATCCATCAAATTATAATTATTCATATCTTACCCAGCACCCCAATTTTATATCCATTGAGTCTACTTTTATTTATTCTCTTGGCCTTTTTAAAAATTACATGTTGCAATGAGTTTCTTTTGCACTGTGCTTATGCTTTTATTTGTATTGTTATTTACATTATCTTGTTTGAATGTGGTATATAATATACAATATACAAAACGTTGCTTGCCTTATGGAATGGAAATGTAAAGACAATCAAATTATTACACAAACCTGAAGGAAAATAAATGACTGCACTGATCACCTGAAGACTACAATACAATTCACCAAGTCAATCGTCTTAACATTTTATTGAACAGGAACAATTTCAATATTCATTTATACAGTGTGAAAAATATAGAACATTCCTCTGCTGATTTTCAGCAATAAACAGTCTCACAAGCATCACTCTCTGCTGAGGCACTGGTGGCTCGCTGCTGCCACCTGGTGGTCAAGCATTATAAACACATTTAATGTCCAGAAAGAAGAGGGAGGGGCTCAGCCTTTTCCCTTCCTCTGTTTGAAGCCTTGCTTTGCTCCTGCACCTTTCTTCCTAAAGGCCGAACTGCTTTTTGGACCTTTAGAATTGAAAGATCTGTCCTTATTTTTGTTTCCACCAAACGATTTGTTCCCTTCAAATCTCTTCTTCCCACCAAATGATTCCCTATCGCCAGTTCTCTTTGCTCCGAATGACTTTCCACCAGGACTCATTTTCCTTCCATATGGCTTCTCCCCGTCCCCCGATTTCTTCCATCCCTTTCCAGTGTTCCCGTCTCTCCGATGTCCTCCTGGACCATTTGTCTTGGGCGATTTAGAATCTCTGTCTTTTCCAAACGATTTACCGGGGGACATTTTCCTCTTCTTTGCAGGTCCATGAGTCCTTTCTGAACTATGCTTCCTCTTGGTACTTGGGAACATGTCTGAAATGAAAAAAAGTATTGTCAATAAACAAACCAAAAAATACCCAGGAGCATATGGTTTAAAGGACAGCAATTATGTTCACCTTCATCGGGATCCTGTCCTACAGCCTGTCTGTAGTACTCCACCTCATCATCAGATTCAACAGCAGCCGGCCGGACATCTTGATTCCCAGGATCCTCTACCTCACTGTCCTCTTCGGCCTCCTCTTCAGCACGTTTCTTCTTGATGCCTTCCAGGCTCTTTTTCCTGTCAGAGGGTAAAGAAATTCCATTTAATACTTTAACCAGATAAAACATTGACAAATGTACAAGGTCATATTCTCATTTTGTCAGCTCCATCTTAAAAGCTCATAAAAAAAGAAAAAGAGAATATATTACTTGTGGTCTTCTCGTTTCTCATTCTTATGAGCAACATCTTGCTCCTGCTTTTTCCTGCGGGCCTGCTTCTGTTTAAGTTGGGCCTCCTTTCGTTTCAGGATCTCCTGTATCTCCTCTTCCGTCTTTGAGACTTGCAAACACAGAAAATAACTTCAAATTAAAAGACAGTGTATACCCAGTGTACATTATACTGTGTACACTTTGGATGCATCAGTAAGCGTTTACTTTTAGAGATAAATCACAGAATTCATAATGATTTTGTCATCATGTGCATCTGAATATATCACAAAGAAAGGTGAATAAAAGGACAGTAGTGCACTCACTCATGGTGTGATAAAGGACATTCCCATCTCCCATGCCTTCTTGTATCTTCATCAGCTGCAGGCTCATGCGAGGACCAATCTGAGGAGAACACAGTGCAACAATTCAGGTTCCACTCAGGCACCAAGATTGTTTTTAACAGCTTTACTTCCTCAGGATGCTCACCTCGGTCAGACGGACTGCGCTCTGCTGGGAGGCCATGTTGCCTCGGCCAGAGTAGACCTGTGGTAGTTCAGTTATGTTGTGCTCCCCGTCTTGCTCTGCCTCACTTTCTGAAAGGTTTGCCCCCCTGAGAGTTGTAGACAACACAATAGTTGATCAGATTTAAATCATCAATTCTGCAGAAGGAAACAAATAACTTGAATCCCTGTGTTAGAACAGCTACATCTCACTAAGCATTTTGAAAAGGACCTTACTTCATCATCAGCTCACTGATATCCTCAAACTTGGCCATGTTGGGGAACCTCTCCTGCATCAGCTTTTTGACTCCACGGCTCATTCCCACAGGGACAACCTTCAGGCTGCTGCAGGTTGGAAACGTGATCATGTGGGTCAGTCTAACAATTACTCAAATAAAATAAATATGGTCATTGTGTTGAGGCCCGTCAGTGCGTTTACTTTGAACATACATCACTGAA
Source organism: Pseudochaenichthys georgianus (assembly GCF_902827115.2). Taxonomy (NCBI): domain Eukaryota; kingdom Metazoa; phylum Chordata; class Actinopteri; order Perciformes; family Channichthyidae; genus Pseudochaenichthys; species Pseudochaenichthys georgianus. The sequence continues at coordinate 18,946,959 of NC_047510.2, forward strand.
CAGTCATGTCGAAATCTGTCATCATGTGAGCCCAACATCTCTGCTGTCAAGCCCTTTGCTAGAGCAAACAGGGCAAAAACAAAAAGTACTTACTAGTGACGGAATTCTATTTCCTGGGTCTCTGGGTTGTAATTCAGCAGCACACACCTCTTGATATTGTTGAGGCTTACCTGGAAAACAACAATATCTTTGTTTTTGGTTGCAAGAAGTCATTATACATTTTTACAATGTTGAATGCTCAAAGATTTAGTAATCAGATAGCGTTTACTTTTGATTCATCTTCAAAGGAAATCTCAGAAGACTATACGATCATCATGATGCCAACAGGGCTTTAAATCTCGAGTCAACCACAAAAAGGCAGTATTATTGTTAAAAAAGAAACATACCTTGTGCACATTAATGGAAGGAAACATGTTCTGGAACATGGTGGCCATGAGTTTAACGTGCATGCCATCAGATCCAAAGTTGTTGAGGATTAATAGAGGATGATGTGTGAACTGCTGATCGTGCATCCTGTGCTTCTTCAGAGATGAAACCACATCTTTGACAAGGGAGTACTGAAAAGAGTTTTAGAAAAAGAAGAAAAGAGTCCTCAAAAATGTATGGAAACATTTAAGTGTTAAACATTACATTGGCAGTTTGGGCACATCAGTGCGTTTACTTTGAAAACATCACTTACAGTCACATACTAAATTGTCATCATTTGAGCCCATTTTCCTTTTGTACTTCTATTTCAAGGATGAGTTCATACAATTACCTTGACTACTTTGAAATTAAGCATCGGACCTTTCGGAAGTCGTGCCAGTCTCTGAAAGCACAAAAAAATAAATGGTTTGATGGGGATCAGGCTGAATCATGACAAAACTGAAAAAGTTCTTCAGCACCCAAGAGCTGTTATAAAAAAAAAAAGGTTATTTATGTAATCTTACCAGGTTTACATAGGTGGGAGTTTTGCTGAATATCATGAAGTGTGTTACTCCCAGAGGTCCTGCAATAGCCACAAAGTCTTTCAGCACATTCTTTTTCCTAACCTGGTAAAAGGAAAAAACAACATTAGATATAGTTGAAGTGAAAGAGCAGAGGAAATGACAAAGATACTTGCAGATTACAAATATCAGAAAAAGCTCATATATATATATACACATTTCATTAAAAATGCTCAAATAAACCCCACCGACCTTCAGTGACTCCGCAGTGTAGGGCTCCATGACTCTCCGCATATCCTCGATGAGCTGACCCACGTTTTTCCCGATCTGTCCCCGGTTAAACACGAAGGAGTGGGGGATAGCTCCGTAAATCTCCTCGGCCACATGGTTAGCTGTGGCTCTGGACTTCTTTTGGTTCTTGGTCTGAAAAAACACAACAGCAATATATTAATTATAATGAATACATTTAGTTACATGACACTTGACAGATTATTGTTTGATTTTGCTTTGAATTACGATGAGTTTACAGTTTAATTAGATTTTTTTTAAAAGTAAGCTAACATACACGATTAACTAGCTCTACTAACAGTTACACAAATCCACCACAAACTGAGGTTTATCTTTCTCGTATAAGATATATCACATGTTTATTAATTAAATAGACTCAAATATAAATACAAGTTTAGCTATCTTTCCTTAAGGCTAACCCATGCGCACAGGCCGTCACTTACCTTTGATTTCCCCATTTTTCAACGAGATGTAGAGCAGTTATATTTAGTTAACAATAATAACATAGATAGTTGCAACTCTATATTAATTATATCGAAACAAGTACGTTCATTATGACCGTACAATGCAATCAACAACAATTTAAACCATCGTGGATTCAACTGCGAAGACAGCGCGACGCCTTCCACATGGTGGTTCTGCTGGTGTGTGTCACGTACTAATGTGTCCGGGGTGATTGCTCACGTGTTATGAAATAGTTCCTAGAGAAAAAGGGTCCGCGTCCCTCAGCATGATCAGAGAGGTAGATTATAATAATAACCTAGGCAATTTACACGTTTTAAAATAAAAGTACAATGAAAACAAAAAGACCGCTTATAGTTACAAGTGTGCCTTTGTCATTCATTGCACTATCCCAAGTAAGCCACTTGTTTTGCCATTTGCAATTTTCAATAAACATTTGGAGTTTTAGATTTGAAGCAACAGCAAACAATTAATATTTCTTAATGAATATCAATTTTGTTCAGTTGTGATTGCCTGCTGCATTGTTTAAATTAATATTTAAGCAAGTGTTTTAATTCTGCAGTTCCTCATTATGATAACTAGAGGGACACCTTCATGCTTCATCTCGACCAGCGATGAGGAGGTCACTAATGCCTCAGGTTTATATTTTTCCATTTATTTAGTATTCAATCATACATCTTACAAACTTGTAAAAGCAGGATAACACAAATACATGATTTTGTCAAGATAAGCACTGACCTAAATGAAACATGACATTTCAATTATTATTATTATTATTAATAAGCCATTAAGAATTGTATGAACACATTCCAAGTATTAAGAGGAAAGGAGAGTTGTCTGTAGAAGCTTTATTTAAAAGTGGCAACAGAGAGCAGGGAGGTAAAAATTAAACAAAGTCAAACAAAAGCTATGTTTTATTTTAGACTGTTAAGTACAGGAGGTATTGAAATCACAAGTTGTAATTATCTCCTTAAGATGGCAGCAAGTTTACATTGTCAGCTGCTGTGTTATCACAAACAAGAATTTAATTTTAGGTTTCACACTTCCACCCCATCATTGAGGGATCTTTGACATGTCTGTAGTTCTGTTAGTAACAGCTATTACAGCTTACAAGACTGCTGTAATATCAAAGATAGTATTTCAAGTGTTTACCGACAACAATGCTGGCCAAAGAACATGGTGTAACATCAGCTTCACATGCAAACACCTAACAGTTGTCCTAGCAATTTAAAAGTCAAAAGTATCTGCTGCTTTTTTTGTGTTTTTTTGTTATCTCACTCACATCGTGTCCCCACCCAACACCGGATGTGCCTTCATATGACATATTGGGTGTGACCAGTGCAATACAGTTGAATCTCCCCGATCACAACATTTATTGCATGAAATGGATTTCCCTTTTGCTGCTGTATACTCTATAGGTCAGTGGTTTTCAATTTTTTTTTGAATCTCAAGGCACACCTATAATCATATCCAGGCAAAATACCCTCTATAACACATAGTATCACTGTTATCACTCTGTGCATTTTTATTTTATTTACTAATGCAAAACAAAATTTGACAGACAATTATATTATTTAAATAATCATTTATTAACAAAATAATTTAAGAATCCATTTAATTAATTATTGTAAAATTGGGCCACATTAAAGTAGAAACACAGTACATTTATATAGCAAGGAGTTAAAAATAAAATGTTTTCTACTAAACTTTCTACTAAAGAAAAAAGATGCATTGAGAATGAAAATGAACTGGCATGCAAAAACTGAATCATCAATGCAGTTTAGAAAATGTTTAGTTGTGAATTGAAGGCTACATTTAGATCAACCATCAACGCAGTTAGCAATAGATGACTGTGAATTGTTGTCAATTTAAATATTAGACCTAACTTACATTTCAATAAGCATTCAAATAATTGCTATTGTAAATATGTTCTGCCTACTTAAAAGCTAGTGTACGGAGCCCCTAAAGGGACATGAAAAAAAAAAAAAAAAAGACAGAGGGAGAAAAAAAAAGTCAGGATAACGGGTTAGTATCTCGTGCGCACGAGAAACGAATCCGTTATCCTGACTTTATTTTTTTTTGAGAAAGTTACCGATGCACCAAGGAGGAAGTGGAACACGAGACAACCATGTCATTGCAGACTGTTATGTTTACGTGGGGAAATTATAGTGCATACATTATTTGAGATATATATCGTACTTAGACTTCACTTTAAGGACATTTCGGCCAGGGGTGTGTGGTCACTCCAGGAGGCAGCGGGACGTGTAACTCAGAGAAGAGCAGCACCAGCGCTCAAAGAGCTTTTACGCACCGCCTACACTGTGTTTACCTTCATTGAACAGCTATGGGCGGACTGGGACTAAAAATCAGCCCGCTACTCGCACCCAGCCCAGCCCACGTAAACTGTCAACGGGCGGCCCACTTCGGTACCGGCGTGTGTGTGTGTGTGTGTGTGTGTGTGTGTGTGTGTGTGTGTGTGTGTGTGTGTGTGTGTGTGATAGCTGCGGGGCAGCAGGTACTCTGAGAGTCACGGACATAATTCATAGATCAATAAAGCAGACTGGTTTACAGACTCTCCTGTTGTTTGCCAATCCGGTGCTTAAACCAATAGCTCTACACCCCTGGCCGAAATGTCCATACAATTAAGTCTGACTTCAAAATATATCTCAAATAATGTATGCACTGTCATTTCCCCACGTAAACATAAAAGTCTGCAATGAAATGGTTGTCTCGTGTTCCACTTGCTCCTTGGTGCATCGTTAACTTTCTCAAAAAAAAATAAAGTCAGGATAACGGACGAGAAACGAATCCGTTATCCTGACTTTATTTTTTTTTGTCTCTCTCTTTTTTTTTTTTTTTCCATGTCCCTTTAGGGGCTCCGTACTACGGAGACACATGTGCGCAGATTTTTGTAATCCTTGGTGGTACTGAGGAGAGATCTCCTGTTGCTTTTCGTGTAAACCAGAGAAGAGAATGCCAACTCACACAGGTAGGTAGTGGGGAAAAAAGTTGGTCAATTGCTTGGCGTGAGATAATAGGCCAGGTCCATATTTTTAAGTATTTACAGTTCTGGATTTCTTTGTTCAACAAATGAAAGCTGAAACAGAAATTGCAAATTTTTGCAGACTTGAAAGTACAATTCCGAGGTACATTTACTTGAGTATTTACATTTTATTATACTTTGTACTAATACTTCACTATATTTAGGAGGCAATTGTTAGACTAATAAAAACATTTTTCTTACAGCAGCAGTTACTTTACAGACTACGATTTTACAGTACATATAAAACACATGATCACTTTATAAGATGCATTATCATGGATTAAAGTGCTAAAAGCTACTAGTAGAGAAAATAGTGGAAACAAGCGCCACCGCAACCAAACGTGACATTAAAGGATGCATAGATATACATTTATCATTGAGAATATCATGGGATATTTTCTAATATACAAAATGTGACAAAGTTAATTAATACTTTAAGTACTTTTTGCTGCATTTGTCGTTACTTTCTGACATTTTATAGACACAATTAACAAACCATTTATAGAGAATCATAACTTGCATCCCTACTTCACACAAGTGTATTTGAGTACCTCACTAGTTCAACTCCTAAAGGATAGTCTGTGGCAGCAGAGCAGGTTGATGGCAGAGGGAGGAGACATCCAGCTAAACAGCAGGTACTGGGAGGCGTCATTTGGATAGTTTGTAACTAGATGTCTCTTCTTCAGAGATCCTGAGACAGATCCTTGAGAGAGAAGGGGCAGTCTAGTTGCTGACAAAACTTGAGTGCAATTCTTGTTCTTTTCTTCCGATACATTTGTGAGCCTAATTTTCTCTGCTCACATCTTCACTTCACACAGGACTGCAGACAACTGTTCATTTGGAAGGGGCTGCTTGTTGATATGCCTCTTGGTTACCCTTTTAACATGTGATTTAAAAAAAAAGCGTTAGCCTCTTTTTTACATATGTGCGTCCTTGGAGCTGCAGCTACACACTGGAGCAGAACATAGACGTCCTGAAGCCTTTTTCTTCTGCTACGGTAAGGCAATGTAATACATTTGAATGTAGACTGAATTGTACTGGTTATGCGTTGGCATACAAAGTCTCACTCTGCGAAATAACTTATTGATTTGATCAATCCTACCAGAGAGTTAATTCTGAACAAAAGTATTTTGAAGTGTAGATGTATACTTCTGTATCTGTGAGAAAGGTATACTGGAGATTCTTGTGTGTGATGTCCTTGTTGACCTAATTGGGTTCATGTGTTTATGGTGTTGACCGTGGTTGTTGTGGTTGTTGTGGTTGGATGTGGGGCTAACTCTTCTGTTGAACGTGTGATGGAGGTGTGTTGACTCTGGCTGGTTGATGTTGACTATTGTCCTTTCACTGTTGACCTGCTAATAAATTCCAGCCAGGGGGAAATGTGCTACTTTCCAAGGAAACATCTGGTGTCAATACCCACAGCACTATGAAGACATAGTTTAAGTAATTGAATCATGTGTTGTTACTGCAGTGGAAATTGTAATCATGTCCTCTCCTACACTTCCAGGGTGTCCACAGAATCCATCACCTTCATGGAGAAGACATGGACAATAGGTTTGACTCTTTTCTTAACACTCTGTCTGGACATACCAGGGGTCGGAGGACGTAAGGAGGGGACTCATGGCGAGAACGCTCAGAAACGTTCCTCGCGATCTTCAGAAACAAAAGGAGGCCGTTGCTCCTACACTTTCATTGTCCCACAGCAAAAACTGACAGGTGCTCTGTGTTTGAACACACAGTCGTCCTATACCAACCAGTCGGAGGTGGCAGCGCTGCGGGCTGAGCTCAAGCAGCAGCAGGAGCAGATGGAGAAGCTCCAGGGCAAACTGGAGCAGGAGGGGTCTCTTGCCATGGAGGTAAGAGCCCTGCAAAAAGAAAGCAGCAGCATGAATTCACGCATTGCCCAGCTCTACGCCCAGCTGCTTCATGAAGTCATACACAAGAAAGACCACGTTTTGGAGCAGCAAAGGGTGGAGACCCTCCTGCTAAATGCTACAACACAGGTAACCTCACTCCTTGTCACAGCAAAGCAACATCCTAATTGTAATGAAACTCATCCTTACAACATGTCAGGCACTCCAGGTGTCCAGTAACTACAGGGAACTGGAGAAGAAATATGGAGTCCTCACCTCCATGATGAGCTCCCAGAACCAAATCATTGCTCGCCTGGAGAAGCAGTGCCAGAGCTGGGACACCACGCAGGCTCCTCTGGTAGGGAACAAAATGGGGTCTGCTTTTTGCACATTTATACTCGATTTCTCCACTGGAACTGACCATGGTATTTTGTTTTTGTGTTGGTCATGACAGGTGACAAGTGAACCACCAAAAAGCCAGCCTAATGTGGATCGTAATTACAGCTCTGAAGCCAAAGAAATTACCAATGATGTTCAAAGGGACCAAAGTGCTCTTCCACCACAGCAGGAAAAAACAGTTGTATCCCTTAACACCACTACAGCCAACATTCCTACAGACCCTTCATTCATTAGTTCTCCTGTCACAAAGACACCAGGTATGTAAAGCACGACTCACAGCTGAAGTACTCGATCAGACTTCAAACTCTAAGCGTATCAATCTTCTGCTGGAGTTATTTAGCAGCTTAGATAAGCAGACGCTGAAAGAGTCAGTGACCCGACGGTAGGAGGCCTATCTCGCTGGGAATGCCTAAACAATGTCAAAAACAGCTAGAAGCTCTTATCAGAAGGACTTTTATAATGAAGACACCCTTGTGAACCAGAGCATTTGTTGGAGCTTCAAATGACACGACTAATGTATAGTTGGACTGGAATACTTGTAATAAAAAAGTAGAGGACGTCTAATAATCTTTGTCAAGAACAAAGGGACTCCACATTGTGAGTGCCTCAGTTCTTGCTCAAAGTACAGACCAAAGACGTACATTGTCACATCTTATGTAAACGCGACTAGGTATGGACTACTCATGCTTGTTGGGAATTAGGCATTTGTGTGGGAGATTTTTCTCCATGTATACATTTTCTCCAGGCAGATTATCTTATCTCTGTCACACTAGACACTAAGCATGTGTTGGGAGAAAAATGGTTTAGCTGTCAAAAGATAAGCTGGAGTTGCCGTGTATTTTGTGATCTTCCTGATGCTAAAATAAACACAATTCCGTAAACTATCTATAACCGGCACCCTTGTGTTTTACAAAATTGTCGCTACTGAGTTTAACTCTGTCTTAAAGCAACAACGTTGACGAAGGACAAATCCTCAGTTACTTATTTCAAAGGTTTACTGTTACAAAAAAAGAAGGAAAAATTACAGATTGAGATCCATTATGTCTGGATTTCACTTCTTTCTCCCCAAACAAAGTCACTCCAACTGAGCGCTTGGCTATATTAATACCTTATTTAAAGTATTTCAAAATCAAATATGATATGACAACATATATCTGAATATTGTATTTCCTTCTTGACCCATACATGCTTACATATCCTTTTCTCATAAATCAGGGCCGTGGCGGGACTGCCAGCATGTCCTGGAATCAGGGGAGACCACCAGCGGGATCTACCTGCTCCGACCACAGAGTGCCAACCGCCTGCTGCAGGCTTGGTGTGAGCAGAGTCGAGATGAGGGAGGGTGGACGGTCATCCAGAGAAGACAGGATGGCTCTGTAAACTTCTTCAGGACTTGGGAACAGTATAAGGTGATTCTTAGTTTATTTTATTAGAATACATACATTTGATAGTTAGCAACAAACACAAAGTAGCAGGCTCATGGGAATGTCATTGCTTTTGCAAATATTCAGTCATTAGACAATGTATTAAAGATCCCCCATGTTGTGGATCCCTATTCTATTCCTATTCCTTCTGGAGGGGGGCATAATTGTGTATAGTAAACGGCTTAGCAATCCATCCAATAGTTGTTGAGATGCATGTACCCATTTTTGTTTCAATTAATCCGATATAAATGAAAATGTGACCTGCTGCGCTAGAGCTAGGGAAAAAAGACCTACACATGATTAATACTTTTCGTCAGGAATAACCCATACAATGTTTACCGGAAGTTGACATAGGAACCATGATTTCAACATTGTTGATTTGACAACATGACAACGTTGTCCTCAAAATTAGTTTGAGGACTATGGTTTTGAAACTTCAGGTTTGTCATTCTTTTGTTAGAGGCATGTGGTTTTTTTAAGAACCAGAAATGACACAATTGGGGGAACTGAGTATTCTGAACAAAACATTAGGCAACTAACCAAGTGCAATACAGTTTTTTAAACTGAAATCAAACTGTAAAATCGTAAATCTTCTAAGACAAAAACATTGAGAGTGCTCCAACCTGGACAACTATGTTAGTGAATCACAAGACAGCTGCTTTTTAAACTTCAAATGGAAAAAACTTTTAAGAAAATAAAATTCATGCTCTGCTAAAAGAGACGCAAAACTAGCATTTTACATCATGAGCTTGAAAATATCTTATGAGGTATGAGAATAATTGTATTCATAGACTTCTATGCAACAGGGTTATTTTTTACATCCAGTGGGATGCCCCCTAATGGAAGTCAAATCACTTTCACAGTGGCTTCACTTTTCAGACTCTGAGGTTTCCTCCTAATTAAATTGTTGTGTGGGTGTGTTACAGCAAGGCTTTGGGAACCTAGACGGAGAGTACTGGCTCGGCCTTGAACACCTCTACTGGCTGACTAAACAGGCCAAGTATAAGCTTCGTGTGGCTATGGAGGACTGGCAGGGCCGGCAGGTTTATGCTGAGTATGACAGCTTCCACCTGGAACCGGAGAGCGATTGGTATCGACTGCGGTTAGGACAATACCAAGGCAACGCAGGGGACTCCCTCTCATGGCACAACAACAAGGCTTTTACCACTCTGGATCGAGACAAGGACAGCTATACAGGTCTGTATAGCTCCTTCTGCTCCTGTTTCTTAGCTCTCTGTTAGTGTTCTGACTTGAACTGTTTATAAGCCTGTTCCTCTGTTGTGCCCCCAGGTAACTGTGCTCATTACCAAAAAGGAGGCTGGTGGTACCACAAGTGTGCCCACTCCAATCTGAATGGTGTGTGGTATCGGGGCGGACACTACCGCAGCCGCTACCAGGATGGGGTCTACTGGGCCGAGTTCCACGGAGGGTCCTACTCCCTCAAACGAGTTTCCATAATGATCAAACCCAAATAACATAGTTGCATTATAAATAAGTAAGAAGGAAATAATGATGAACTGATGCAGATAAATGTAGAGGGCCTAGAGAATATATTTCAGTGTTATCCCTGTACAGTGTTGAGCCAGTGTGTTTGATGTTTCATGTTCTGTGTTGACACATCTTTCCGTTATTGCAATTTCCTGACAACTTGAATCTTTCAATTCAATTTGCTCTGTGCTTTTTAATAAAAAAATAAGCCTAATTCTGTCCGTTGCAATTTTTTTTATGAATGAATAGATAATATACTGTGAATGTGACAAAAAATATTGAGGAAGAATAGTATATTATAAAGGGGTTTTTCAAAGCTCTCCAACAAGAGGAATTTGTGGTTATGGGGACACATTTCCGTTTTTTCTGGCAGTTTCCTGTACACTTGGGCGTTACATTTTGCCCTGGTATACTTTCTTTTCATCCCCCAGAGCACGTGTAACCGTCAGCAGCAGGTAGTCACCATACAGGCAGTCACCATACAGGCCAGCTCCGAGACAGCATTCATCTTATCCAGATACTGAAGCTGGACATCTTCTGGAACATCCTGAAACACACTTTACTTATTCCTTCCACCTGGTACATGCTCACAGCCTGCATGCTGCCTCTCAGGATGTTGGGCCTCCTCATGCTCATGCTTTCACTGTGTGGTGAGTGATAATGATGCTCTACAGGAGCTCTGTGTGGGTCCTAAATGTGACACCTCATTTTCTGCTTGAGCTATAGATAATACTTACTACACTACTGGGGTAGTTTGAAAGGCTGCAGTTGTTGCCAGTGATGATAAGTAGAAACATAAATGGATTGATTTCCTTTTGTTTGGTTGCTTCAAAAGATCATCTAAAGAGAATCTTGAAAAGTGGAAGTTGTCGCCTTTGACTTTTCAAATATAATAAAGTGAAAAAGTTGGAAAATGTAATGGAATTTAAAAAGATATGATTTTAAGTAGCATAGCAAGCTCAAATGATTGTGGCACAAGCTTCCTCTATATCGTTGACTTCTGTTAACCACATTAACGGCAATGGGTGTGGTGGATAAAGAATCCATTTTGATATAAAAATGATTAATTACATTTTGGCAGATTAACTTGAGTTTTAGCATAGCACAGATGGTTTTTTTCAAGACAGTACATAACTATCTATTTCTAAAAATGGAAGGATCCGGTAGTTTTTAAATCCTAAAACATCACAATACATCCAATAAATAAACGTTATCATACATTTTTAGGATAATCTATTTGTATTGTTGCCTTTTATCTCTTAGTTATAAAAACCTACATATTTTAGTGCTGAAATTACATTTCTGTATGACTATATCTGTGATTCAGCACTTTTGTAAATTATACCATTACAGACTCCTGTGAGCTAGAATTCAGCCCTACCCAATTCAAAGTATAATTGGACCACCAGAGAGCAGCACAGTCCTCTTTTAAATTCCATTAAAAGCATTACCAATTGTCTATCAACAGATGCAGACAGCATATGCCCCACTGAGCTCAACCCTCTCACTCTGGATGTGCCCAGGGTTATAGAAAAGTATGGAGCGATAGTGGAGGTAAACTGCACCAGCACAGAGGCGGATCATAATGGGATGTACTGGAGAATTGGAAACAATGACTCTAGAGTTATCTTTGGGGAAAGTGTTATCTCCCAGTCAGTGTCACTGTCTGAATGGAACGTGACAGCAGAGTGCAGAATAATTCTGAATGAAACTCATGAATGCAGCAAAGAACTTGAAATCACCATATACCGTAAGTACATTTCAAATGAATACTACAACATTGAAAAATACAAAAACATAATGAAGTAACTCCAGTATCTACTTTCTCTTTGATAGAGAATCCAACGGTCGCTGTGTTTCCAGTGAATCGTGCGGTGGAAGGGACCCTGTTCGAGCTGCAGTGTAATATAACAGATGTTGCACCAGTTCAAAACCTCGTTGTGAGATGGTTCAAAGATAATCAAACAATCCGGACAGACAATTTCACCAACACAACCACAACACCTGTAAGTGAGTCCTCTACTTTGGCAGTCAACATCAGCAGGGCAGAACATGGAGCTGAGTTCAGGTGTGAGGCTCAGCTCGACTTTGGGTCACACGGACCACAACTTCCTGTTGATTCTGAGATATACATCGTTTCTGTGAACTGTGAGTAAACACTGTTGTTTCCGGATAAACAGAATAATAAATTGTTCCATATCATAAAGTAAATATTTGAATCAATCAATGTTTTAGTTTTTTTTAAATAAATACAAAGCCTTGATTTGCCTCTGCAGATGCTCCTGAATTCAAGAACACATCAGAGGATTTCTTTGTGCATGAGGGTGATGATGTGACCCTGAACTGTGACGCAGAGGGGCGACCCCAGCCCACCTTTCACTGGAAACATGATGGGAAGAAATTATCTGATACTAATAATCTCAACATCACTAGAGTAAACACCAGTGGGACGTACAACTGCTCAGCAAACAATTCTCTTGGAAGCATAACCAAGGAAATCCATGTTCATGTAACAATGAACATCCCAGCAGCCCCTCCAGTCATAACAACCCCTGCAGCCATAACAACCCCTGCAGTCATAACAACCCCTGCAGCCATAACAACCCCTGCAGTCATAACAACCCCTGAGCCATACACACCTAGAGGTAGGATACATTCCTGTGTCCTTTTCATGAGCTTACATGATTCAAATGTATCACTAATTATATGTGATGATCACCCTGTTGCTAACTTTAATTATGTTGTGCTAAACTTAAGCGCTCATTAAACATGTTTTTTTTAATGGCAGGATGCCCACTAGTGTTGACGCCTGCGAAAATAGTGGTGAGATTTGGAGATCCAGTTTCCATTAACTGCAGTACATCAGTTGCAGTTCCTATAAAACTGGGCTGGGAGGTTACAAGTGGAGACAAAAGAGATAACGGTACTTCTGTCACCTGGAGTCTTGAGAAAGTGGAAGACTGGAGCATAAAGTCTGTTTGCTTCATTACTTATGGAGATAATGGCATCGATCGACAGTGTTATGTGGAGCTGGACATCGCTCTTTATAGTGAGTACAAGTCTATAGATACACCCTATCTTCTGTCTTTATCCTGAGGGGAAGTAATGATGTCCATTGCTTATAGACATTCTTAATTGTATACATTTTAAGTGACACTTAAAAAGAAAGTAAATATGGAATATATCATGGCATTTGTGTGTGCATATTTGGTGTATATATTTGATTCATTCATTCATTCATTACATTTGTATTTCTGTATCACTAAACATTTTGCTAATCTCGCATGAGTTAACAAGACACCACTATTTTACATAAATATCGTCTTCCATACAAAACACGAGGAAAAGGAAAGAAGCACAAATAAACAACATTGGAATCCTAAATTAGATGTTCCTATTATTTGTTTTAACTATTAAATATCTCCATATGTTTCAAATCAGTCTTTGTGCATCATCCTAAAATCTATATCTACATATATGAACACCTGGGATTGTAATTTTAGGGATATCATTTTGTTTTGTTTTCTACTAAGTATTGTCCCTTGCTTTATTTTCAGAGACTCCAGACATTGTGTCAGTCTCTGCGTTGGATTCTGGGCCAGTGATGGTGGGCACAGAGATCCAACTTAAATGTGACATCATTAATGTGACTCCTGTGCAAACGCTCACTGTGAGGTGGTACCGTGGAACGGACATTTTACACACAGATGTATTGGATGAAAATAGGAGGATCCCAGTAAACATGTCATCTATTTTCAATTTCACTGCTGAGAGAGATTACAACGGAGCAGAATTTAAATGCGAGGCTGAGCTGCAACTAGAAACAAATAGACCTGACCTTGGTCATAATTTAACCTCATCACCTTACACGGCTGTGGTGCACTGTGAGTTGTCCTCACATATATCTATTTTTGTATTTTTTTTTTACTTTCTTCTACTCAACACTTACCATTCTCTCTGCAGTTGCCCCTGAGATGAATGAGGGAACTTACAGTAAGGAGGTGAACTTGGATGGACATGTGACTCTTAACTGCAGTGCTGAGGGCAACCCACTTCCTGACCTGCATTGGAACTACACCACTGCAGAGAATGTGAGGGAGACCACCAGAGGGCACCAGAAGAGCCTCACCATCACAGGAGCCACGTCTACCAATGCTGGTTTTTACATCTGTGTTGCCACGAATAAAGTTGGGGAAGTGACAAGTACTGTCACACTGAAGATGAAAGGTATCATTATTGACTATGTACAGTGAAGTGGTTTCTGATGTTAATGCTATACATAGGTTGTGGTGGGGGTGGGAGGGGGTGGGGATTATTTATTGAATCGAGAAGTAAAAACATAGTTCAATGAATTTGGTTTTATCGTGTTTGTCTTACAGGTCAAATCAGTGTATTTCCTTGGTGGTTGCTGATTGGATTGATCGTCGTCTTCATCGTCGTCTTCATCGTCGTCTTCATTGTCCTCAAACACTATAAAAAACTTAGGCGATATAGTTTTGTCCTTGACAGAGCCAATGATGGTTCAGATATCCCAATGGCTCCTCAGTCAAACGGGACTGAAGATACAGTGTAACATACTTCTCAAAGGGTAAGATGAAACCAGCCAATGAAATCAGTTAATTAAAACGTAACCAGAAAAGTCATTCTTGCCATCTATATAATATGTTTGTAAATATTGTGTTTAAATGTAAACGTTGGTGTGGTACGACGAGTATAGGTTTTCAGCAGCAACAAATGTGTACACATTCTTAATCAGGAGCATTTGTTTGTCAAGACCCTCCATGCCCTTGCCCCCCAGTACCTATCGGACATCCTTCACCCACATGCCCCACCCCGGAACCTGCGGTCTTCAGACTCTGGCCTGCTCACCACCCCCCGCACCAAACTGAGAACCTTCGGGGACAGAGCCTTCAGTGTGGCAGCCCCCACCCTCTGGAACGCTCTCCCTGCGGAGATTCGCAACATCCCCACACTGGACGCCTTCAAAAGGGCCCTCAAGTCCCATCTGTTTATCAAGGCTTTCGGCCCTTAAATCGATCTGTTGCTTTGTCTGTCTGACCTTTGTTTTGTTTTGTTTTGTGTGTGCTCGCCCCAATTCCTGTAAAGCGACCTTGGGTCCCTTGAAAGGCGCTATAGAAATCTCAGTTATTATTATTATTATTATTATTATTAAGAAGTGCTACTAACAAAGCCGGTGTATTATAACATTGATTATTTTTTTCAAATGTGTGAATTTAATCTTAGTATAACCAATTTTTCTATCTCTGTTTCTATTCTTAATAAAGTTACACAATAGGCTTTGATGATGTGTTGTGTGTCTATTTGGCAACTTCATTGCTTATTATGTATGCTAATGTTGGTTACATCAAAGAGTAATGTTATTTTAAAAACATTGTTGTACAGCTACATAAAAAACATTGGAAAATAACAGGGTATGGTTGACTGCCAGGACTGATTTTGATTATGAAACATTAAAATATTCTAAATATTCTAACAAGAGCTAAACATCTGAGCATTACTTTAGAATTTAAGTTATGATGTATTACCAGCACAGAAACCTGTCTGTAACACTTAATAGAGTCATTCATTATTTGAAGAAATGTGAATCTTTCAGGGTGTTAAAAATGATGTAATGTGCGATGATGAATGTGACCATGCTCTGTGAGGGCAGTACAAAGCCCTAAAAGCTCCTTGCCTCGCTCAGGGACACTATTAAACCAGGTTAACTACAATTATTAAACTAGTTTAACAACAAATATTAAACCAGGTTAACTAAAATCATTAAATCAGGTTAACTAAAACTATTGATGCAGGTTAACTCTGTGTGGACGGGCAACAAAGTAGCAGGATCCGCCTGTGGATCAGAAGCTACACTGCCCCTTTAAGATTTAGGATTTGGGAGTGACGCGGATATGAAAGCTAGTTTATCCCTCTTTCCTTCGCTATGAAAAATATTTGGACATACTGGACTAACGATTGCCAGCCCGTGTTAATTAGCTCATTATGACGCTGATTTACATTATTTGTTGACGGAATCAGAACCGTAGTGCATAGTGGTCAGGGCCGCTAGGGATTATACTTGCCAGGGCCGTCCTCCGAGCTCCTGGGATAACTTTGGAGAAGTTCTTTGTATTCGGGATAGTCACACAGCTTGGCCAACAAGCTGAACATGGACTGGGGCACAGAGCTTTGGGTGAGTCCATCATCTGGCTTGCTTTGCTAGTAATACTTGTTAAGATGGAGATAAAGCGATTTCTTAGATGGAGTTCGTCGAGAAAGTCTGGTAACGCCAAACGTTTTGTTGTTGAGGGATACATGACTGAAGAGGACGCGTTGCTGCAAAACGGTGCATTCATGAACACAGTTCCTCTCAGAATCTTCTTTAGTTTTCAGAAGTTAAAACAAAAAGTGACCTGCTACCAACATTTTGCTCTTGTGGAAAGGGAATCATATTTGATCCACGTTTGCACATCGGTTGGATGTGCTGCAGGATTGTTTCCCTCAAGTATTCTTATAGTGATATCTGCAGTGCACTAAAATGTACTTACATTCTAAACGTATTATTGCCTTTTCAGTTCCTGCTATACTTCACATATGAATCAAGGCAACTTGAACAACAATCTAATGTGTAGATATCATGTGTCCTGCACGTATTCAAAACATGCATACATTGCAAAATGTGTATTGTAATGCCAGGCGGAAAATTGTGTCAGAATATTATTTATTATGCACGTATAAAGACTTTTAAATAGTGCGGGTTGCTATGATGTCTCAGTGTTTACAGTTTGGCACTCCTTGCCTCCATGGAATCAGTTGCTGTCATTTGCCTTGACAACAAACTGATGAAGTGTCCACCTGAGTTTCATGATTATTTATTCAACAAACAAAAAAGTGAACTGGTTTCAAGAAGTCTTGATTTTCAATTAAAGTGACTTGGTGAATTGAGTTCTTATATAAACACATTCCTTAGGGTATGTTTTTGTTATTGCACTGACCAATGTAGCAATTAAAATTACCTGCTTCAGCTGGTAATTTTAAAAGATGAGGGCTGTTTTCTAGGTCATAACAAACCATGCTCGCTCCAGTCTAAAACATTTTAACTTGTTCTGATAGTGACACTATCCTGAATCTAAACACACCCTGTTGAAACATCCCACCTTAGAACACATTACTTTGATGACTGCCACCATGTACTGCTACACATTTGCAACAGTCACACATGCTCAGGGAACCTGAATATGTAAATTGGAGCATTGCAAAGATGGTTGTGACCTCATTACTGAGTATCCCCCTAGGCCTCTTCCTCTGTCCCTTTTCCATCCTACATGCTGGTGCAAAAGACTAATTAGTTTTGCCCTACTTTGATTGAGTGAGAGAAATATCCGTACCCCAGAACTAATCAGAGGCTCTATCTGGGTGTAGGGGGCTTTCCTGTTCATCACATGAAGTGGTTTTACAGAAAACTCTCCACACAAACTCATGTATTCTCTCGTCAGTACTTTTTTCATATATATATATATATATATATATTATTTTTACTCTCCATTTACTTTGCTATTTTCTCACCTGTCTGGTTAGTCAAAGCCCTTAAGGTATAATTCTGTTAATGTTTTGGTTCCCCTAGGCAAAGTCAGCTCAATGGCATCTGTCCCCTGATTGTTGTTAATCCATTGTCTATTTTAAGGTACAAGCTAGCAGAGTGCAAGATAAGTGTCTTAGCATTAGCTGTGATAGTGAGTGCTACCAGACCAAGAGAACTACAGGTCTGATCAGGCCCTACCTTTCTAGATGACAGGGTGACTCAGAGCTGCAACTTCCACCCAAGCCTTGTAGGTTGGTGACTTTCAGGGTGACTCCTTTTAAAGTTATGTGGCTTTCACTTGACGCCAGTTTCCGGGATGTATTGGAAAATGTAGTGGACATGTTTTATGCATGCTAGGTTTAGATAAACACTTCAAGTCCTCAATTTTTAAGTATTATGTAGCAGTATTTGTTCACCCCCTAGCCTGAATCTGTGCCACAGAAATAGGTTGTGGTGCAGAAGAAGTTCTATAATTACCAGGGTGCTACTGGATGTTTCTAAGGAATGCTTTACAATATGTAAAAGCTACTCAAAATGTCTAATTTATGAGTACAGGCCAGGACAAAGGGCATATTAGTAGTAATGTAATAGCCAGGACACATAGCATAGTTTAACCGGAAACGGGACATTTGCTGTTAATTAAACCTCATGACCATTTAAAGTTACTAGGATCAGTTTCATACACACACTGTTGTGATTTATGGAAATCTATCTCAATGTGTTTTTAAGACAGTTTAATGAGGAGGCTTTTCTATAATTGGAACACTTTTGTTTTGAATCAAGCAGTCAGAGTTGATTTATAGAGATAATCAGATGCTACTTTTTCTGCCATTTATAAAATAGCACGAGTACAAGGCCCTTCTTTCCAGGAAACGCTGGATTCAACTGGAGAAACATGATATACGTACATAGAGGAAACAGTCAACATGGATACCATTTGCCTACTATCAGAATGGTGGAATTCATTTGTTTTAGTCAGTAGATGTGTTTCGTAGCCTTACTCTGCTCTACTGTTGATGTGTGGAGGCTGTACTGGATGCAGACAACTAATAGTCATGCTTAAATCATTCATCAATTCTCACTCTTTAAACGTTGAGAGCTAGATTCAAACAAAGTTGGCTAATTCTTCTATTCTACAATTATTTTCCTCATCCAAGAAGAAATCTATTGTTAACACTTCAGGAAATTGGAAACTGTAGTTGTAAGTTGGCTGTATCGAACCTCATTAGCTTTTCCCTGTAACTAATGAATCTAAATCAAAGCCCTAATGCTGCCTGTTGGTTAGATGTGGTTGTGGTGATGGATTGCAGACCTCTGTCTTAACCTTTAACTGTGTTTCATCATTCATTCAGGTTTTGTCTATTTTTGTTTTACTTAAAGGACAGGTAGAGTATAGATGAACGTGACCCAACTTGTCAAGAATCTCTTTCGACATGCCCCTCCTCGATAGTAAAGTCAGCAGTATAAAGCTTGGGGGAATTGTTTTGAGCGTGTGAGAGGATTGGCTTGGATACCGTCTATCGCTCTCTCAGACTTGTCAGAGCTTGAAGGTGTCATAAAGTTCTCTCCCAGATCAGGAAGAAAAGAGCAAGAGAATCACAATCAACCTCTGCATACTGTACAATGAAAAGGAAATGTCAGCAAACTCAGTTAAATTGGGTCTAAGAATTTGAAACTATAACATGACATTTTGTTGATGCTTTTATCCATCTGACAATAATAACATTCAACCATGAAGAAACAAACAAAAAATCTGGATAAACACATTTGTACCTTCTTAACATTGCCCTAAGGCATGTTTTCTGCATTCATGTGGTGTCAGAACATTAGCAAACATGATTCCCAGACTGGGAAAATTCATGTGAACGTCCCTTCAAGTTGAAACAACAGCCTTTTTTAAAATGCTCTAAGCAAGAAATACAACATATTTTCTTTACAGCATCCATGTGTTTCCAAAATACAACTTAGAATTCTTGAACACAACAAAGTTGGAAGATTGTCTCCCCAACTTAGGAAAATTGGATGAGCAGGAACATCAAATCAAATCAAGTTTTATTTATATAGCACATTTATAAACGATTTTTGGTCGAGCCAAAGTGCTGTACAAATAAAATTAGCCTACAGTAGAGACACTTTACAGCAAATACAACAGCACAGATTGTTCAGAATATCAGTATGAGAAAAACGACACCCTCTGTCCTTAGACCCTCACATCGTACAAGGAAAAACTTCCAGAGAAAACCCACAGTTTAAGGGGAAAAAATGCGAGAAACCTCAGGGAGAGCAACAGAGGAGGGATCCCTCTCCCAGGACGGACAGACGTGCAATAGATGCCGTGTGTAAATCGAAGAGATAATACATTTTACAGCATATAGACCGAATGTTAGGAAATGCATGTGTCTGTAATAAGAAGATGAATCCACGAGGATGTCAGCTACAATCCTGAGGAAGCCATCAGGGAAGCAGCATGGCGAGACCCAAGGCAGGACCGCAGAGACAGGTTCAGCCACAACCCGAAGTCCACGACTTAATCCAGAACTCAGGATAGAGGATCCAAGACACAGGACTACAGCAAGAGGATCAGCCTCGACTCCGGATCCCGGCGTAGATATAGATACAAAACAAGAAAAAAGATTTGGCTGGGTTAATCGGAACAAGAGAATACACAGACACAGACAGAGAGGGAAAAGGTCATTGGATAAAAGTTATTCTTGATAACCCTCTAGAAAGATCTCATGAACTTCCCCACTCAATCTATCAAGACCCGAGCAGTTCTATTAGATATAGGGTAAGAAACAGAGATAGGGAGCACAACAACCTATCTCTTCGTCAGATGCACTCCCCCGCATGTGATATAAAGATATACAAGAAATATACCTTCTCTTTTCTGCCTCTGACCTCTGTTGTGACCCCTTATACTTCTGACTGTCCTCCTTTTACAACACAGTTGCCAGGGGATTTAAAGCTAGGCGGAAGTTTAGAGGTCATCGCCAATATGTGTGCACATGTGGAGAGTGTGGGTGGACTCCAACATGCAGGAACAAATGTCAACGTGTTTAGTTTATTACCCTCCATTCAAGATTATGTTTAGATGACCTCAAACTCAACCGGGAGGAACGTTCAGTTAATACCCAGAAGTCACCACATGTTCCATATCATGCAGAGTGTTGGCTTAATATCTTTTCCTTATTTGTCTCTCGTGCTTCTTTCTCCAGGACCAATATGACATCATTGAGAAGCACACACAGTCTGGCCTTGAGCTGGTGGAGAAGTATGTGAAGTTTGTGAAGGAGAGGACAGAGATTGAGCAAAACTATGCCAAACAACTGAGGTAGGCCTTGCTGTTGTCATTGTTCTCCCCCAAATGCTTTGTGTGTGAGTGTGTTGCTCATGGCAGCTTGTGTCAGCGTGTGTGTGTTGGCTTTTGTTTGTATGGGTGCATATTAAAAGGCTGTTTATGAAATATCTGTGGGGTCTTATGACTACTTAGGGACAGAATCTGATTTGTCTCTGAAACACTGGCCTCATTCTCCAGCTGCAGTGTGCTCGCTTCCCTCTCTTTCTCTCCTCACCCGCGGTGCTCACTCTCCCAGTCTCCAGGCCCACATCTGTTGTAGCGCTGAGCTCTGCCGGAGAGGAAGTGGGAGCAGACTGGCACATGATAGACAGGATATGGTTAGGGAGAGATAGTGAAAGAAGGAAGAAAAGCTATTTTAATATTTTGATGGGACTGCTGTTTATAATCCTATTGTATAAAATAGTCTGTGGTTTTATATAAATAGTTTAATTTAGTGAGCTTTCATCAGAGAAAGTTGTAAAGCATTTCTCTACCAATTAGTTTGATTTGAACCTTCACTGTCCACAGGAACCTTTCAAAGAAATATAACCCGAAACGAAGCGGCAAAGATGAACCAGAGTGCAGGTGAGCGATTGCAAAGCATATCTCCAAGAAAAACTAATATATGTTTGCACATTTTGAGGTTCAGTATTTCCTTTTCCTTTTAACAGCGAAACAATGTCAGCTTAAATTATTCTTACTCAGATATACACCTTTGCTCGAATATCTTGTTGTTAGGACTGACCAGCAAATAATATCACATTTAAAACGTTTATTTGTCATTAGTGTCTATAATGCAGTAATGTGGGACTGCTGATGGAGGCATTTAAATACCCCTAAAAGGAAGCAGGAATAAGGAAGTCATGAGCTTCTTATTATGTCTTGGTCCACTGCTGTTTGTATCATCTTATCAGTGGTCCCATCACTAAGTTCATATTTCTCCACCCTTTTCTCTCTCCTCCTCTTAAATGGTAGGTTGTCCAGCTACCAGTCTTTTGTGGACATCCTGAATGAGATGAATGACTACGCGGGGCAGAGAGAGCTAATTGCTGAGAACATGATGATGAACATTTGCATCGATCTCACAAAGTACCTGCAAGAGCTCAAGCAGGAACGGAAAACGGTGAGCGGACTGGGAGTGCATTGAAGTCCATATTTGTACCCACTAGTATACCAAAACAACTGAATTAGGCATGTTAAAAAGCAGTTGCGATGCCTTTTGTAAAGGCAACTTGTTGACGTTGTCCCAGAGCATTACTTGCCACTTACCATGAGTTTGTCCACGTTGCTGTAATGAGGGTTGGGGCAATTAGCCCAATTGAGGGCTAATCCTAAAACGCGGTGCAACAATTATAATTTTTTTCGTCGAATAATCTGCAGATTATTTTAAATATTGTTCTAACTGTTTCGTCGATAAAACATTAGAACACGAGCGCCCATCACAACATCCTTTAGCTTCAAGTGACTTTATCAAGTGTCTTTTTTTTTCGGGATTTTTTTCCCCGACCAACAGTATACAAAACACAATATAAAACTTTAACAAGGATTTTTCAATTATCAAAGTAGATGTTTGATCATTTTTTGTTGATCGACTAATGGATGCAACTTTAGAGTGTGTTTACTTGTGTGTGACTGCAGCGCCATGTTTAACAACATCCTGAACAAATGCCAAAGGAGATTTTAAATTGGAGTCTATAGAGATTTGAAGGAGGAGTGGAGATGCTAGATCTGTTGTGGCAGGAAGAGGTCTCACTGGATTTCAGAATACAGCAGCTGTTAACAAGCTCTCCTTGCAGATGTGATGTTTCAACACTCTGGTATTTGTTTTATTGTGTGTTACTTGTGTTGTGTTGCTTTTGGAGGTTATTGTTTGTTCAGTGTCTACCCCTGCATACGGCTGTCTTTCTTTCTGTCATATGACCCGCCTCCCCTCTCCTCACTCGGTCTATTTTTATGAATGTTTGCAGTATCTATTGGACGCCAAGAAGGCCCAGCAGAATTTGGAAAGCACCTACAAACAGCTCGACAGTGTAAGTCTAGAAACAGCATTTTAAGATGTTCTAAAATACATTTAGCACGTTTCCATCACTCTATAGGTGACATTAGATTTTTGTGATTAGCTTAACTGTTAAACATATTTCCTATTCTGTTGGGGTCATTATGAATGATTATAAAGATTCTGTGTAAGCAAATGGCGGAATGTTCAATATGGTTGTTCAGATAGTTGTATTTTTCAACAGTAACAACATATGGACTGATAGTAGAGAAGCATGTTATACTCCTATCATCAAACCGAGACATATTAAGTTGTTATTGGAGATGTTCCCTCCCTTATCTGTTTTTCAGAAATAAAATAAAATAATGTTTTGTTCAAAGTACATTAATCTCCTCATATCTTATTGAGGCCTCACTTAGCTGATGATAACATGGTCTTTCTTATTTTCTCTCTGTCTTTTTCTTTCTGGACACCAGAGTAAAAAGCGCTTTGAAAGGGAATGGAGAGAAGCAGAGCGCGCAGCACAGTACGCAGAGAAGACAGATCAGGACATCAATGCCACAAAGGCGGATGTTGAAAAAGTAAAAGGAGGGGGGTCTTCATTTTAAGGACTACTTACCATGATTAAAAGGAGAATCAGATTCCTTTGTTTAACCTGGGCTGATTGTGTGGTTTCAGGCAAAACAGCAGGCTCATATGAGAGCTCATGTAGCGGAGGAGTGTAAGAACGACTACGCTGCTCAGCTTCAGAAGTACAACAAGGAAAAGAACCAGTTCTATTTTAGCGATATGCCTCTTATTTTCAATGTAAGTGAATTGCATACGGCCAAACGATCATATTACTACCATAAATGTTTATTTGAGTTGTTAATATCCGGTATAGCAATAACTGCTATTAGTGTGCCAAAATATTGCTAAATGGATATATTATAATTGCATTGAAAAACATTGTGTTGGACATTTTGATGCTGAACTATGATTTTGTTCAGTATTTTGACTTTACATGCACAATGTGAAACTTTCATTTAGCCAATTTACTGACATTTAGATTTTTAGATATCTCAATAACAGAAAAATTAACATTGCATTTAAATTGATTCAAGCCAGCTTCCAGTTAATTTTGTTTCAACTTTTCACATACTTACATTTCGATTTGAAACTTTGATCTGTTCATTGGCATGTACTGTATAAACATGGATGAAACTGTTGTTTTGTGTTCTCTAGAAATTGCAAGATCTGGACGAGAGGCGAGTACGGAAGGTGGCGCAGGGATACATCTTGTTCTCAGACACAGAGAAGCATGTGATGCCTATCATTGGAAAGTGCCTAGAGGGCATTACCAAAGCCGGCACTAATGTTGATGAGAAGAATGTGAGTTGGTCTAAAAAAAAAAATGCTAAATGGATTTTTATGTGCAGTTTAGATTTATACAGCTCATTTATTTTAACTGTACATCTGTTTCCATCAAATGTAGGACTCCTTGATTGTAATAGAGCAGAACAAGTCTGGCTTTGAACGTCCTGGAGATGTGGAGTTTGAAGACTACAGTCAGGGCATCAACCGAGCCTCTTCTGACAGCAGCCTGGGAACGCCCAAAGGCCCCATGGACCTCCTGGGAAAGAATAGAAACAAAAACTTTTGGCTTTTCAGCAAAAAGAGTAAGGTAGGTCAATCCATAATTTGCCTTTCATTAAAAGTCATGTTTTTTTTAATATTTGAATGTAGTTGTGCAATGAATACACTAGCAAGCCCCCCAATCCATGATCAGCAACAACAGGTCAGATTAGTAGATGACTCCTTACAAGTCAGTGTTAGTGTTTGAGCCACAGTGCCAGCAGGAAGGAGCCAGGAAATCCCCTCCGCAGAGAGCAATCACGACGGACCTGTGGTTGTGGACACACACACACACACACACACACATACATACATACATACATACATACATACATACATACATACATACATACATATACACAACCTTCTCATCTCTGAAGCTCAGTATAATATTGCATGAATCTTCAATTTGACTTCAGTGAACTGGTATACAAAATAACTCTTCTAGAACAGGTCCTTTGCATGACTCAATCCCCTGACTGGGTGAATAAACCTCCCCCCCGACACACACACACACACAGACACAGACACAGACACAGACACACACACACACACACACACACACACACACACACACACACACACACACACACACACACACACACACACACACACACACACACACACACACACACACACACACACACACACACACACACACACACACACACACACACACACACACACACACACACACACACACACACACACACACACACACACACACACACACACACTCCCTCCCTTCGTCTGCAGCGTGGTTTCCAATAGGTTGACCGGCAGTCAGCATTCTGCTGTGCTTGTGCATTCATCAGCACTCGGCCAAACAACATTGAATTTCCCTCTACAGGCACCCACAAACACACTGCCTCTATTATACTGCGCAGAAGCTAGCATTATGTCTCATCACAAAACAACGATTGGGATGACACCATGTTTGCCAGGTCAGAAAAACTGGATCAGATCCAACTGCATTTTAATGCTATGGATGTCAACATAGATTTTTTTTTATTTGGTCTTCAGAATATATGAGGGTCAAGAGAGCCCCACTACATTGCAAATCATGGATTTTATCTCAAAGAAGCACTCCCGCTGAGGTCCAAAATTAAACTGTTGATATGAGTAGCTGACCACTAACCAGCTCACAGCCCCCCCCTCCCGCCTCGCCACTAAAGCATCCCTTCTTTCTTCCCTGCAGTGTTTGCTTGTCTTCTCACTGCATGTCTTAATGGCTGTGCACTCTTCCTGTTCTGTGTATGTGTGTGGCACACTGCTCTGTGTCATCGGTCATGCTCTCCTAATTAGGCCTGTAGAGCAGTACGAATAGGAGGCGGACTACATTGGCTGGAGGGAGCTTTTGGTTTATGTCAGGCCGGTTAAAACATTCCCACTCTTCGCTGCTCTCCTGTACTTAGATTCGCATAACCCTCAAGAAAAGTAGACGTTCACCTAATGATAGAGCTGTACCTCCGGCTCTCAGTATTTACACAAGGGACCGTGTTTCAGGGCTGTTTTAGATGTTCACTATTGAAGGCTAGGAGGCATCAGCCTCCTTTGTAATTTAGCTAATAGATCCCACCCCCGCATTTTCACATCCACTTACAGCTGGCAGCGAGAGGTTTGACTGAAGTTTGCTCAGCATTTCTTTCAAGTTAACTTCTTTCTCAGAGGTCATACAGGGCATTCATCGAGCCCGGAGCAATCTATATGCACAAATGAGTAATATGGTAACCAAGCAGGCTATTTTTAACATTGCCACTAATATATTAATTGATATTCTATCTATATAGGTCAGAATCAAACAATGGTACAGGTTAATTGAGTTGATTTAAAGAATGCTTCTTCTTTAAAAAGTGGGTCTATTTCATTGTGTTAATTATAAATATATTTTATTAAAATCAGCTCCTGACTGTTTCCCATTGTAGATGCAAGCTGCAATTGTGAGAACTGTTCTATAGATACAGTTATTATAACCCAACTAACACATTAGAGCCGAGCAAACACAATATGCAGTCAGTATATAGATGAGCCTAGTTGAAAATGTAATAATACTTAAGACAATACATTACATTATCATTCTTGATCACACTGCCAAAGAAGTAGTTAGATATTACGGGTCTGATGTGATGACCTATTCAATTAGTTTTAAATGTGTGTCACTGTCACCATATCTCTACAATGAGGCTTCACACCTTGGAGTGAATGGTTTGTAGCTGCTGCGGTAGTGGACCAACCACACGTCCCCTCAATAGAACAAAACGGCTTGACAGGAGACGTTATGATGCCACTGGGTTATTTCCGTCTGTATCTATTACCTATAACTAGAGCTAGTTTGTGTGTAGGTGCAGTGCTGCTGTGGCTCTGCTGAGGGAGCTGTGGTCTGGTGCTCTCTGACTTAACTTTGTATTTTTTTTTTCTTTACATGTGTGTCCATGCAAGCCAAAAAGACAGATGTGTGTTTGTGCTTCCATGCTCTCTGGGCTTGTGTCCTGAGTTTGCTCCAGTGTTGTCTTCCTGCCTTTGGTGTGCTTTAAGGTGTTGATGGTGTCTTTTTCTTTCCCTTGTCACCTTGTTGTTTTTGTCGTCCCCGTCTTCCCCTCTTTTTCTATCTTTCCATCCCCCTCTCCCCCATCCTGTACACCGCCTGCATACCTCATGCTCGGGTGCTGGTACTTCTTATCCCCCCCCCACCCTAGCTCTCTACATCCACGCTCCCACCTTTCTCAACACCCCCCGTCCCCTCGCCTGCTAACGGACCCAATTCCCCCAAGTTTGGCCGGGACCCCCTGTCGTACTGTTTGAAGGAGATCAATAAGACAGTCAAACCCAGAATCTCTTCCTTCCGGACGCTCAGGAGATCGGTGAGTCAGAGGAGAAGGTTTGGGGGTCAGAAGACCTCCACTCATCAGGGACACATCATACTGTGTTCCTGCGCATGAAAGAATGACTGAATGTCTTGTCAACATTTTCAAAACTTAAACATGTACAATTATGTACAAGAAACCTTTACAACTAAACTATTATGATCATTTTCTATACACATACTGTTTCTTTTTCCTTCAGAAGTTTACTCCAGACAGGATCATGGTAATATGGACCACTTAGCTGGTGGGGGGGTCTCCGTTGTGTGACAAGATGGCCTCCTTTTCATTACAAAAGCTCAAGGCATTTCAATAATTTACCTTATTAAACTGACAAAGCTGAAACATGCAGCATACATGATCATGTTATGTGGCTAAAGGCTTGTCTTGAGTTTGTATTGAAGAGGTGGCCACCTGGTGGTGGAGCAAGGGAGTAATGATTGGTAGAACAGGAGGACACATTTCAATGGGTCACCGTTTCCATCCAAAATATTTACTTGTAGTTAAAAAAAAGTAAATATAAAAAGTGTGTTACATCATATGTGTTGGTCTATGGGTGGTGTTTTTTGGTTGAGCTCACTGTTGTACATGGAAGGCTTTATATTAATAAGCCTAGCAAATTTTTAACTAGGATATTTGAATCTAAGTTTCGACAGTTAAACATTGTCCTTTGAGCTGAACTCAAACAGCAGGCTGTGTTCGTCCGGAGGTGTCTGTTTCTTTTCACATGGTTACTGTCGCCATGCAATGGTGAGACTCCGCTCAGTGTTAACACGCCTTTCCCTGTGAACTTTTTGCAGCCTACAGTGACAGAGGACTTCGCCCATCTTCCTCCTGAGCAGCGCAGGAAGCGGTTGCAACAGAAACTAGAGGACATTTGCAAAGAGCTGCAAAAGGAAGTAGATCAGAGGTGTGTGCACTTTTGTTTACGTGGGTATTAATAATCATCTCTGTTGTGCACATCAGTGTGTATAACTCTGGTGTGTGTGTGAGTGTTGTTTACTGAGTGCTAAGCTTTTTACTGAAAGTCACCCCCCCCCCCCCCTTTGTTCTTTTCTTCAGTGAGGCCCTGGGGAAAATGAAAGATGTTTATGAAAAAAATCCCCAAATGGGAGACCCTGCTAGTCTGGCACCCCAAATTAACCAGACATCCCAGAATATAGAGCGGCTCAGAGGAGAGCTCAACAAGTACGAGGTAATTTTATGATGATGAGGTCATCACTAACCATTATGAGGTGAGCCCATTGAGGCTTTTTGTGATTTTTCGACCTGACTTGGTATTTCTACTATTCAATGCTTCACAATAAACAGTTCTCTCCTTAATGCTTTGGCTCTCTGCTGTAGACTTGGGTTGCTGAGGCAGGAGTTCGAGGGGACACGTTGCGCTATAAAAGTCATACATTCAACAACAATGGAGCTCACGATCTTCTCAGGTAACACTACATTCTCTTAATAGACAGTGTTTAGCGCAATGATGTGTTGTCCGCTCTGCACAGGAAACCATTGTTTTTCTCTCCAGCCCTGATGGAGCTCACTCAGATGAGAGCACTCCAGATACCTCACAGGCCATCTACGCTGAGTTTGATGATGACTTTGAAGATGAGGAACTGACTGCCCCTATCGGGAAATGCACGGCCATGTACAGCTTCCCTGGTATGTCACAGGCTGTTTAAGCTGTCTAGCATGTGTATACAATTTCTCCCATATATTATTTAAAGACAATAGTTACTAAAAAACTATAATATATATATATATATAAAATATAAATGTGAATATTAGTGAGCAACATGGACATTTTGAGATGCGTTGATGGTATTTGGCTGTGTTAGTGCATTTACCTGCTATAACAGTGTGTGGTTGGCTTTGTGTGTATGTATCGTAATAGCAAAATGTGTTCTGTAGCGGGAACTAATGATACACAAATCCAGATCAATATAATGATTCATGCCGATCTAGATCCCTCCGCTTCGCGTCGGGCTCCTGATCAGCCTGTCGGTGTTCTTTTCCCCATAATGACCGCGTCGCAGCACATTATCCCTTACTTATTACATGGCTTAGTTGAATACTCGATTCTGATTGGTCAATTCGGAACACGTGACACGTTGTTAATACCGAACAGACAGACCGCTGTCAAGGACTTATTGACCGTTGTTAAGGACGCTCACATCTTCAGAAAGAAGTCCGGTCGATTGAACTGTATACAGTTGGGCCGAAAAGCAAACTGCATGCAGTTTGCTTTTGGAACTGGGACAAGAAAAACTGCGGAGAAGTAACGGGGCAGATACCCTCCTTTTTACGCAGCGGTCCAGACATAGACATCAAACGGCGACACATATTCACTTGCCAGTTACTTTGTCATTAGGGCAGGGATATCTAGATACTTTCCAAGGTTTGACATCATGAATTGTGCTACTTTTAAAGCAAGGAGCGATGTTTTCAAATCTGTAATCAAAAAGCTCCTCAAAAACGCAAGCAGGTCCTACCGTTGGCTTTTCAAACTGACAAGAGACGCTCTAACTGTTTTTCAAATGTAACAGTTTGAAAAGCAAGCAAACGGTCTGATTGTCTTTAGTTTTCCGCTGTCGTGTGATAGCAACATGGAGGATTTTAACATTCATTTTAATATATTTGGAGAGCACAGTAATTTGGAGGAATGGTTAGTGGCTGATGAGTCCCCAGTGAAGAAAAGAAAAAGACAAGAGGGACAAGAAAACAGCGGAGAAGTAACGGGCAGAAACCCTCCTTTTTACGCAGCAGTCCAGACATAGACATCAAACGGCGACACATATTCAGTGTGCAGTTACTTTGGCATTAGGGCAGGGATATCTAGATACTTTCCAAGGTTTGACATCATGAATTGTGCTACTTTTAAAGCAAGCAGCGATGTTTTCAAATCTGTAATCAGAAAGCTCCTCAAAAACGCTATCGAAGCAGTTCCTGCCGTTGCTACGTTAGTTCAAACAGTAACAACGGACTATTTTTCTTCGCGGATGCATGTCAATTTAAATCAATACATACAACTATTTTTTAAATCAATAAAATCATTTTCTAAATCCATAAAAGCATTTCAATTAATATTGGGAGTCATAACGTTACTTTGTTGAGAATGTGGCCATGTAATAAGCGGGATAATGTGCAGCGACTTGGTCATTATGGGGAAAAGAACACCGACAGGCTGATCAGGAGCCCGACGCGAAGCGGAGGGATCTAGATCGGCATGAAGGTCGCAGCACATTATCCCTTACGAGTTTGTGTGTGTATGTGTCGTCATAGCAAATTGTGGTCTGTAGCGGGAACTACTAGGGGTGTAATGACACACAAATCTGGATCAATATAATGATTCAATGATCAACAGGAAGTGGAAAAGGGGCTAATGCAAGATGGTCTCTAGCTTTAAGTAGCTTCTCTTTTGGTCAGCAAATGATAACTTTCACAGTCAAAATAATATCATGAGTCCTGTGATGTAGTCTTTTATGCACAAACTAGGGATATTTTCTACCACCTACTTTGTCTTTCTTCCAGGTGCCAGTGAAGGGACCATCTCTATGCAGGAGGGGGAGGTTCTGTCTGTGGTGGAGGAGGACAAAGGGGACGGCTGGACCCGTGTCCGTAGGAGCAATGGGGATGAAGGCTACATACCAACATCTTATGTCACCGTCAGCATAAACAAATGACAGACATAATAGGAACAAGAGAAGAAAGGAATGATCACTTCCCAAAACGGTATGCAATTCTTCCCATGGGACCAATCATGAAGAGGCATCAGCACTATGGGCGGGACCTCTGGTGTATCCAGACGGGGATGCCCACGCTTGGCAGAGGATTGTTGCTGACAGTCTGTTCCTCCTCCTTTCCCAGTAACCTTATCTCCCCAAAACACAAGGTTGTTTTACTTTTTGATATCATGTCAGAATCATTCTTTGGTTTTGGTTAAAAACATTTGCATGGACCTTTAGCACTATCACGGTACGAGTGCTCAACCTCACAGCCTAATAATCCCGTGGCTGCTAAAAGTGAGCTGAAGAAAGTACAGACGGAGGATGAAAGGAGTGCTGCTGCCATCTATACACTGAGTGTTAATGCCAGAAGAAGGAAGTTACCTCACCTCTTTACGTTTTCTGGGCAAAGACTGACCTGCCGTTCTCATTCATGTCACGCGTGCCACGTCTTAGCTTGACTAGCACTTGCAAAGATGTATGGTGCTGTCACTTTGCTCCTTGTCGGGGGTAAGATCTTGAGGTTTTGGGGAAGAACTCTTATTTTGAGAGACCAAATGTGGATACAGCTCTCCCATCATAGTAAATCACAAACACTCTATTGTTCAGACAATCACAGTCAAGTTTATTTTCAACACATACCAATAACAAGATATAGCTGTTACAACCTGAGAAATGTACTAAAAAATAATTTATTACAAATGTGTATGTTCTATGAATAAAACTTAAGTTTGACAGAAGTTTTACTTTCAATTTAGGAAGGTCTCAAATGGTTTCCCCTTGCACACATAGTGGACAGTCTGTAGCCACAAAAGGGAGTTATTAATGCACACATAAAATGTGCTACATTAAGACTATTGTATTTATGTAATGAATAATATATATTTTAGCTATCACAACACCACTATTGTCTTATTACCTTTTTTAATCATTCAAATAAAGATTTTTACATCGTGAGAGGAAACTACAAGTCTCTTAATACGTTGCTAATTATGTTTTGTTCGGATTTACTTCTCATCTTCTCAAGACGATCACGTCCTGTTTTTTTACATTGTTATAGAGCCAGCAAGAAGCAGTCTCTGCTAATGTGTCTTTGGTGCCTTTCTGGTTAAAAGCATTGTGTATATACCATGTTTGCATATAAGACATTTTGTTTTCTTAATAAATGTAAAGCACATTTCAAAGTAAAAAGTGGTTATGTCATTTCTGGACTTGATAAAATACATGTTTTAAGCTAACAGTGTGTTGGTTTTGAGGGGAGTACTGTCTCCTAGAACAGCTCAGTTAATTCATTGTCTGCTCCCCAGGACAGTTTAATCAATACATGTGAACATGTGTCATTTTAACTAAAGCTTGAAACTGTGGATCTTAAATGTATGGTTTCACTGGGGTTTAAAGAGGCCCCACATACTAAAACATTAATGTGGCAGTGGGTGGATTTAAGATTTGAGGTTTTGCTTTTCAAACTCAGTTTACTGTTAATTCTTCTTTCACTTTAATGAAGAGTAAATGCATATTTAAAATCCTAACATCGAAATCATCTGATTTCTCTTTTTTCACAAGGCAATCTTTAAAGTTCACCAAAGCCGACTGAGCTGTTGTGTGCACAGAAGACAGGATGTGATAGCATTATCTGAAGACAACATTCCAATTCCTTTATTGAATAAAAAGAGGAACACAACACAATTCTTCCAGGTGGCTCAGAATTCATTGCTACGCCTGTGACTATCAACTGATCAGAGGAGGTGCTGGTCCCTCTCAGTAGGTGGCACTGTTGCATAATTTCTTAGAAAAGTGGTGTAGATCTGAGTCTACTCTCAATATAAGCCATGCAATTGCATACCTGATTAAATTGCACTGGCTTCAAAACCATACTGTTTATATGATTAATTAAATAACCGCAAATTGGCAAGTTCCCCACTTTCACATTCACAGTACAACAGCAGACAAGTACAACAAAAAGGCAATGAAATTGAACTTGGTCTACACAAGGTTTAAACAAAGAGATCTTGCAATATTTCCAATA
Source organism: Pseudochaenichthys georgianus (assembly GCF_902827115.2). Taxonomy (NCBI): domain Eukaryota; kingdom Metazoa; phylum Chordata; class Actinopteri; order Perciformes; family Channichthyidae; genus Pseudochaenichthys; species Pseudochaenichthys georgianus. The sequence goes on from NC_047510.2 coordinate 18,979,974, forward strand.
CAAATTCAAAGTCACTGGTCAAAAAAGGTGGAGCTCTGCTGACTACGGGAGCATGAAGCATCTGCTGTGACGTTGACTAACTGGTCAAATGACAGAGGAATCAGATCATCATTTGTATGCAGAGCCTTTAGTCTCAAGATGCGTTAAAGGTCATCGTTTCAACAAGGCTGCTGGACCCAGCCAACATCCTGCGTCTGCCTACAGCTGGGAGAGAACACGGCATCCTTGCACCAGACTCAGCCTAGTGTGGACATTAAAGGGTAAATCCACACTCAATAGCATATAAGAGAGAAACAGTATCCAATTAAGAGTGTGTTGTGTGTTACAGTGCTCACCTAGAACGTTTTTTTTTTAGAAATGTACCAGTGACAAGATCAATAAAGGTATGTGAAAGGTTATTAACAGGAAGTAAAAAAACACAGGAGTTGATTGCTCATTTAATGAGATGAGCTGTTTTGTTTGGTGTGCTTATATGGCTACCGTGTGTGTGGCCCCAGGGAGAAAAACATATCCTTAGTGATAATGGGGATCTTAATAAAGAAATAAAGAAACAACACCATCATGACTGGGGTGTGGACAGGAAAGCAACATGCTCCAGGTTTGAACCACAGAGAGGTACAACAGTAGTTATCTGACCTTTAACAATCATTACATATTTACCCTTTAAAAACCGACAACAGAGGTAATTGGGCAATTTCACCTAGGCTGTCACAGTTTACCATACCTGTTGGAACATTTATTATCTCTCACCTCACAAAAGGGATTAGACTGGTAGCTGCTCCACTGGTTTGGAACATACATCCTGCAGAACAATCTGGGAAGATGCTTTAGCAAGAAACTGTGTGTACTAGTTGTACAAGATGACAATATAGCATTTCTATTACTGTTTCTCATATCTGTTACACGGTATTAAATATGATCTTTGTTTCATTCATTATTATATAGTCAATGTAGGCATTCCCTTAAAAAAGTTTTACTGTCCTCAACCGGGTCCAAAAAAGATAAGGAATATTCATTAGCGTGTACATTTCAATGTATAATCATCAAGGGTAAAGTAGAAGGCTAATTATGGTTTTATTCATTTTACATTATCTTAAATTAAACCATTCTCAATGACATTGAGTGATTAAAACAAATCACGCGCTGCAGAGGTTGAGCTTCAGTATAGAAATGTGAGGATGAGTATATGTGACTCTTTCATCGTAGCATGGTGATGTTCTGTGTTTTCTGAAGGATACACAGAGCTTTGAAATGCCTCCAGCATCAAAGATAAACCTTGATGTTCGACCTCAGAGTTTATATTTATTATGTACTTGTTTTTGTTTTTAGTGGAAGCGAAGACAACTAACAGGGCTCATATTCTTATTTACCAACATAATATAATGCAAGTTGTCACTCATGGCTGATCTGCTAATGAGCAACAACCTGATGATCATAACCAATCCTTTAATGTCAGTTGAATTATATTGTACTATTGGCATAAAATCTGTACTGTAAACATCCATCTCTTGGCAAGACTTTAGTATCTGTATTCTGTGTCAGACTCCATAACAGTTTAAATGATGTATTATAACTTTTTTATTATGGTAGGATGTGCTGCTGTTACAAAATAGGCGATTATTTCTCCCTCCTCCCACAGTTGATTAAAGATGTAAGAGCTCGATAGGAAAAAAAAAAGTGTTGGAGGGAAACCTTTAAGCTTCTCAGCAGCTTTGAGTGCTCTTATGGTATACAATCTCACTATTAAGCTATTCATAAAGACAATTTACAAGATTAGTAGGTCAATAATTAAAACAATTATATTTCAGGTTCAGCTTAAGCAACTGCTTTGTGATATGTAAGTAATGCCAGTCCCTCAGAATAATTCACTGCCTCGTCTTCACTCCTGCGGCAAAGCTTTAGGCTAGCATAGAGTATATTTACTACTTCTGTGCGCTCACAGCCATTCTACTGCGCAAATGCAGAGTGCCATATTGGAGGCATTCAGCATTTGTGGTTCCAAAGAGCTTTTGATTAGCTTCACCAATCAAGCATATTTTAATTCCCCCATCAAGCCTTATTCAGCTCAGTAGTAGTGCAACACTGCCACAGACTCAGCTTCATCACTCAGAGCAAATCCTGAATAACCAGTAAATAATGATCAATGTAATATTGAGTCATCCAATTTTCTAACTGAGACTTCACATAACCACAAATTAAATGTTCATATTATAGTCAAATTTAACAAATCCCAACTGAATGAATTATATTTCTTTATAAGCATTACTTTTACATCAGAAGTCTGGTGGACTTTAAAGCAACCATCCCCAGCTATGTTGATATTTGCCACAGGCAGATGTACAATTTAAACGTGCCTTTTTTGTGAAAACGGAAAATAGCAGGAAAACATATGCACCTGTTTTAAAATCAGTCAAATAGAAAGCAAAGCCATAACATCTGTTTAGGCTTAAGCATGACTTTCTTAAAACATAGAAGCACATAGGTGAAGTTTCAAAGTGGTAGAGTAGTGTTTGGATTTGGTTACGGTAAGGGCAGGGCAGGTTGAAAAAAATAGGGATTCTATTTACCACATTAACAATGTTTAGGATGGGTTATAAAATCAGAATCAGCTTAATTATATATAACATGAACAGAAATGCTTTAAAGCCCAAAGCATCACTAACACAGAACATGGTGAGTGCTCCTCTGTCCAAGAAACACTGCCTTCCTCTCACAACTGCAGGATTGTATGATCATGCTGGCCCCTCCATGGTCATCTGCAGGGAAGTGAAGACTTCAAAAAGAGGTGCTGGATGAAGTGGCTCCTTTAAAAACACCCCTCTGTTATTTTGAGAATGGCACATTCCAATCATCCAGGCCCATCTACTTAGGAAGGTGTATTTCAGCTGCTCAGACTTTTGCCAGGAGGACGGTGAGCTGCTAGACACTCACAAGAACAGGGTTAGAACCTTACATTTAACGGTGGCTGAGAAGTGCAAATGAGAATTACAAAGTGTGAAACACTTTTACAAAGCTAGAGACACATTTACATGTTATAAAACAAAATTAAATGTTACAAAATAAAATGTTATAAAACAAAATTACATTAGCTAAAACACTTTACGAGAACTGAGACAAATTCACAAGTCCCGACACACTTTAACATTTGCCGAAAAACTTTAACAAACTAGAGAATCAAACTGGAAAGAGAATGTCCATCATACCAGAAGTGACGTGCAAGTGATTGACACAAACTTAAGTTTGTTTTGGCGGATAGACCGCCGGTACCTATGGACAGCAGGAGTGTGTTTATGGTCGTTAAACATGTTTTGTCCGTTCTGTGGAAACAACCTGAGCCAAGTGACACGGTTTTGCTCATCACGAGATACGTTCTCGTGCGCACGAGAAAGTTACCGGTTCGCCTAGTAGAAGTGGAGCTGTGCCTTTTATGCACCGCCTTCGCTGTGTTTACCTTCATTAGAACAGCTAAAGAGCGACTGCAGGCTGCTTCGTTTTAACCACACACACACACACACACACACACACACACACACACACACACACACACACACACACACACACACACACACACACACACACACACACACACACACACACACACACACACACACACACACACACACACACACACACACACACACACCATGCGCCTTGGTGACCGGACTTCTCCTTCATAAAAACGAAGCAGGCTGCAGTCGCTCTTTAGCTGTTCTAATGAAGGTAAACACAGCGAAGGCGGTGCGTAAAAGGCACAGCTCCACTTCCTACTTGGCGAACCGGTGCGCTCGAGAATGTATTTCGTGCACACGAGAAAGTACATGTGATGAGCAAAACCGTGTCACTTGGCCCAGGTGGTTTCCACAAAACGGACAAAACATGTTTAACGACCATAAACACACTCGTAACGTCCATAGACCGCCGAAACAAACTTAAGTTTATGTCAATCACTTGCACGTCACTTCTGGTATGATGGACATTTCCTTTCCGGTTTGATTTTCTAGTTTGTTAAAGTGTTTCGGCAAATGTTAAAGTGTTTCTGGACTTGTACATTTGTCTCAGTTCTCGTAAAAGTGTTTCGCTAATGTCATTTTGTTTTATAAAATGTAAATTTGTCTCTAGCTTTGTAAAAGTGTTTCACATCTTGTTCATTTGTTTTTGTTAATGTTGAATTGTTTTTTTCATGCTAATAGGAGTCATTACCTGAGGGAAGACATTTAGCTGAAAAGATATTAAAATGAAGACTAAGCATTTTTACCTCTTTCTAAACTGAATGGACCATCACTAAAAAGGGTCAGACAAATTCAAAAACACAATTAAGCAAATTTTCAATTTGGTCTTTTCATAGTTTTTGTCATGAGCACAGATTTTATTTAACTTTTTGCATTAGTTTTGGCGAATTCAACTTATTAACAACCATAAAAGTAACACTCAGTATAGCGGGAGAACTTTACTCTATCTTTGCCTACTTGGTTTGTAAAGCAGTCAAAGTCTGGAACAGAGTTTCTGACCCTTGGGATTTTGTAAAAACTTTTTGCTTTAGAGTATATTTGGTCGATAACCAGCTTTTTAGCTCCAATGAAGGGAGGAAATATTTTCATTTGGAGACAATGTTTTTGTCCTGAATTGATCCCCTCGGGTAGCAGGCCTCCAGACGCTGCACGCTCCCACCCCCAAAAGTTCAACTAATTAAGTTGCTATATATTTGATTTAGGTTTGAGATGGTCAGGGTTATTATGACTATGGTTAGTGTTTGGGGGTCCCAATCCTGTTGAAGTAGGTGGATTTGTATTCAGCATGAGAGAAGTGATGTCTGGGAAGCTCAATTGAGGCCAAGAGAAGCTAATGAGCTCTTTCTCAGGGAGAAACTGCAGGCTGCCAGAAGATTTCCCTCTTGAATCCACACAGTTTGGACTATGACAAAATGCTTTTGTGGGGATACAGGATTTTGCATTACATTTGCCTGTTCTGTATAGGTTCATGTTGTGATCTATTCTCTGTTGTAGCTTAGCTTTGGTAAAGCCCCTGTCACACTGTCCCGAAATTGACACCAGATGGACACACGAATATGGAATTGTGAATTTCGCACGAGATGGCCCCAAACTTGGTCAACAGCCAAGCAACGGCCGAAGCAAGTACGATGCCTACAGAAGGCCACACGATGGCACCTGAACCACACACGAAAATAATATGGTCGTAGACTTTACTGATGATTTAGAATGTATCCAGACTCAACGTAAGAGCTTGTGCTTCTTCGGGGGGTGCTAACATTTAAACATACACTTTATTCTTTAATTTCTCCGTCTTTATATGTCCGTCAGCGTTGCGTTACGGCCGTGTTACCCCAACACTGTGCCGCATTACGGCTGTGCCGCGGTTTTGGTCCGACCTCCTCTAGCGCCATAACCCACCGGACGCGTCCCAGAAGCGTTTCAGAAGCATAGCGTCTGAACCGTTTTTTAACGACTTTCACAAGATGTTAAACTACTGAATGGCTCTGTACTGTACCTAAAAGTATTAATTAACTTTAAAACATTAATATGTAGTTGTTACCTTCCACTCCACAAACTGCAGCTACTAAAAACCAGGCCTTGTCCTTTCTGATGTTGTCCTTGTAATAAGCATTGGTTACATCATATAAAATAGTGTGTTTTTCCACTTCCATGATGAAAACCTCATTGTCCATTGTGCGTATCGTAGTGGAGGTGTTGTGATGAAGGAGGGGGGTCTGCTAAATTAGTATATGTGGGGGATGGGCCTGGCCCGGATGCTCACCTTTCCACTTCCTGCGAGGGGGGGCTGCCTGCCCGATGTTATGTTACGGCTGCGCCGCGGCAAAAATAGGATTCATCCTAATTTTAGAGAAGCGCTGCGCCGAGCCGCTTCTGGGACACGTCTGAGCCGTAACGCGGCGCGTGTGGTGGAATAGCACCCATTGACTAGAGTGGCCGTGATCTTTACGACCGCCGCGGCACAGCCGTAACACGGCACAGTGCGGCGCAGACGGACCCGGTGGAAACTGGGGGTTACAGCCGCGTTACGGCTCGTAACACCGTACGGCCGTGTTACGGCGTTCGCAGAGATCGCGGCCACTCCATAGGGGCCACTCTAGTCAATGGGTACGGCTCGACGCGACGCGAGGCGTTGCAGAGGCGCCGGGCAGGAAGTGGAACGGTGACAGCATCCGGCCCATCCCCAAAATAAACTAATTTTGCAGAGTGCAGACCCTATCCCTCCGTAGTCTTTCAAGTAGGAGGAAATGCCAGCGTTCTCCTCCGGTTTACAGGCACTGTGTAAATTATATATATAGAATAATTATGATGATGAATGCATTTTTTTACCACTAAAATACAGCAACACATCTTTGATTCATGTCATTTATAACTGGAATATTACAATTATTATTAACTTTGTCTGTACAAAGTAGCCTGTGCAGGAAATATGCCCAAATCAACAAAAACGGCGAGCCGGCAGGCAAGATGCTCCGCTTCTGAAATGCTTCTGAAACGCGCCCGGTAGGGTATGACGCCGGAGGAGGCCGGACCAAAACCGCGGCGCAGCTGTGACACGACACAGACGGACCCGGTGGAATCGAGGGGTTACACACTGCGGCGTGCGTTGAAGCTTCAACGCTTCTGCCCATTCACTTTGAATGGGGTGACGTCACGCTTCGCCGAACTGCATTGTGGGAGCAAAAGTAGAGCAATGTTCTACTTTTGAAGCTTTGACGGAAGCGTCAGCCAATCAAATCATATGCCAGTACAAGCTCTAGCTAGCCAATCAAACCGCGTGCTTGTGTGTCCGGGGCGGGAGATTCATGTGATTGGTTGTTGGTCGAGTTTCAGACACGCCCACCGGCAAGCTTTAACGCACGCCGCCGTGTGGATGCTGCATAAGACAATTGGGCAGCTTCTTGTTTCCTTCGTATAGAGAGGCAAAGTCCCTCCCTTTCCGGGGGACCTCCATGGGACCTTATTTCGGAAAAAGTATGTATTGAAGTCAATGGCGAGAGAAAGATTATCTTTCGATCCCGTTTGCATTGTGCCACGAATTACACATATGATGTTTGTCAATTTAAAAGATAATTTTGCAAGTCAAAACAATTAAAATGTGTCGTAAAACTGTGAAGTAACACTTCATTCTTTTAGAATGAAGTGAAATGTGAAATAAACAGGTCTCTCTTAAAAATGAGACCTTGTTTCTCAATGAGATTTTACACCTGTATAAATAAAGGCTAAATAAAAATGAGGCGAGAAGTATTAAAAGAGGTGAAAATCACTACAAGTCTGGGCATGTTGAGAGCTGTACATACACAAAAGGGGAGTTAGTCGGTTCCGTAAGATCCAGCATGCGGGACCGGGATTCTGGGATTTGTAGTCTTTCTAGTTGCGTATTTTTCATAGTCTTATATTTCAACAGTTTTACAACGGACAAACTGACTTTTTATTTTTTAAGATTGACAAACATCATATGTGTAATTCGTGGCACAATTCAAACGGGATTGAGAGATAAGTTTTCTCTCCCCATTAACTTCAATACATACTTTTTCTGAAATAAGGTCCGATGGAGGTCCCCGGAAGGGGAGGGACTTCGCCTCTCTATAGAGTGCCACAGTGACGCGTTCTAAAACCCGGAAGTAAGTTAGCATTTTACCACTTCCGGTTCCTTTGACAAAAACCAATGCCATTTCTCCATAGGATTTTGGAAAATAGCTCGAAATAAGGTCTGTGGTTGACACAAATTGAAGAGACAGATCACGTTTTGTTCAGCCGGATAATATCCACATGTCCATGATCGATAGATTTATGATTCAAAAATTAGAACCGGAAGGAGTTTACCTCCGGGTTTTAGGACGCGTCACTGTGGCACTCTATTGTCTTTGTGAGGTGAAAAATGCCTGATGGCACGGATTGATCAGACGAAGATGATACGATTTGACAAGATGCCCTCACAAGTGCCTTACAAAGGGCAAAATGGACACACAAATTCAACACGAAAATGAACCTTCGCAAGGTCCTTTGGCAATTTTTTGGCATGCCAAAGATTTTGCCACCGCTCACAAAGTTGCTGCCGGAGCCCACCGGCAGTCATACGATGGCTTAAGAAGCCCTCACGAATGGCCCGATGTTGTTACGATCAGAGCCGAATTTGAACATTTCCTTTATCGTGTGTCCATCTGGTGTCAATTTCGGGACAGTGTGACAGGGGCTTAATGAATGTCATCTTTACTTGTTTATAAACGTTACACATGACTGGCTTAAAAAGGAAATTAATTAAAGAATGCATACATGACAAAGAACATGTATGTTAACAGGGTCACACTCATGCAGTTCTGTTTTTTTGTAATTGTGACAGCTGTTTACATTTGCTGTGTAAGAAAGCAGCAATGCCAAAGGGCAACTTGGAGAATAGGTAAATCAGAGCAAAGATGTGCAGTTTATCTTTTCTCATGTCGGCGTGCTTCCTGCCGTCGGGGATGAGTGGGCTTCTTTAAATAGCTCTCATTAATTAGAGGTTTAATTGAAGGGATGTTGTTGTCAGGCGCTCTCTCCCTCTCCTGTAAGAAGTCATTTAGGGGAGTGGTGCCCATATCAAAAGGCCACCTGGCACTGGCTGACTCAACGCCGTCAGCACTGGGCTCAGCCTCTGCTGTATCGACGTGACAAAACCTCTGACCGAAACTCCACCTTCTTTGTGTAGGTGCCGGTGACATGCAACACTGTTTGATGTAGGTGACCCCGTTTTGCATTAGCTTTTCTACCCCTTTTATCCCCATTTTGTACTCTTTCAACTCTGTTGCATCACCACTCCCTTTCCTCGAGCATGAGAGATAAATGCCCCCAATATTCTCACCTCTCTTGAGTCTCTTGCATTCTTCCTTGCATTGTTTTGCGTCACCTTGGTCTCCTTCTTACAGTATCTCCGTTTGTAGAGTTTATCAATGAATACTTGCTCCCCCTTTAATAAGTTTATGATGTGCAATTCACAAACTTCTTGTATTTTTTTTGATGACTTTCTGATGATCTACCAGAGATTTGCTTCAGAGAGTGCTGGTTTTGTTTTGAGCCAAGACTCACAAGCAAACACAGCTGTGCATCACTACCTGGGGCCTATACTACGAACCTGGTTCAACCTAACCTGGATATGTTTGAGTTAGCCGGTTGGCCTAATCCAAAACATACGCGCTCTCGCTAAACTGAACTACGACGCTGGTTATCAAGTGGATCGCTCAAGTGGATCGCTCAAGCCAGCCGTGTCCTATCTAGTTAGGTGCGCGTTCACATGAAAGGGGTGGTATCTGGAGCATTCGACCAATCACATACATGGAGAAGCGTACTGACAGCACAGCGTCATACTTCCTGAATGAAAAGTGAACTTTAATACTAGTCAAAAATGAAGAAGTTAAACTTTAAACATCCAGGACTTAAACACTTTATCCAGGATCAAAGCCACAGAGCTGCACCTGCAAGGTGAATACAGCTGGCAAAAGAAAAAGTGTTTGAATGCGTACATTAACAGGTTTATGATATCACTGCCCCGTCTAAAACACGATCTGACTTCAATTACATTTGTCTCGAGTGTTTCGTCAACTTATGTGTTGCTTAAAATAATACTTCTGCATACAGTATGTGTCACTGTGAGTGTTGCACGGCCAGATACGGCTCAGCTGACTCAGATCAGGAGATATATGATACATTATGAAGTGATATGCCGCGGACTGTACTTAATGTTACTCTGATCCGGTTACTTATGTTGTGGCCGATATTTAAGTAAGCTTTCTTAACGCTAATGTTATAACAGTCAGATTGCTCTGAAGATGGGAGGTGATATTCTATTAATGTTCACGTTCACACAGTCGGTGATTTTTGCCGGCCGTCTTTCCTGCGACGGCAGTTTTTCTGTATTTCCTTTCTCCTGTAATATGACTTGATCGCTTTAAACTCCGCACACTGAGCTCTGATTGGTCAGCAGGCGGTGCTTTCACTGAGTTGATCTCTTAGCCTGCAACCGAACCTGGGGGGTATACTGCGAAGCAGGATTTTCGCTTAGCCGGCTAAATTCAGGGAAAACTCCGGCTTTCCGGTCCTACGAAGCTGGTTCTCTTTTTAGCAGGCTAGATCTCCATGGTAATATATGCTAAGCAGCTAACCTGGTCGGGACCAGGTTAGGTTGCAGGCTAAGAGCTCAACTCAGTGAAAGCACCGCCTGCTGACCAATCAGAGCTCAGTGTGCGGAGTTTAAAGCGATCAAGTCATATTACAGGAGAAAGGAAATACAGAAAAGCTGCCGTCGCAGGAAAGACGGCCGGCAAAAATCACCGACTGTGTGAACGTGAACATTAATAGAATATCACCTCCCATCTTCAGAGCAATCTGACTATTATAACATTAGCGTTAAGAAAGCTTACTTAAATATCGGCCACAACATAAGTAACCGGATCAGAGTACATTAAGTACAGTCCGCGGCATATCACTTCATAATGTATCATATATTTTATTATCTGAGTCAGCTGAGCCGTATCTGGCCGTGCAACACTCACAGTGTCACATACTGTATGCAGAAGTATTATTTTAAGCAACACATAAGTTGACGAAACACTCGAGACAAATGTAATTGAAGTCAGATCGTGTTTTAGACGGGGCAGTGATATCATAAACCTGTTAATGTACGCATTCAAACACTTTTTCTTTTACCAGCTGTATTCACCTTGCAGGTGCAGCTCTGTGGCTTTTATCCTGGATAAAGTGTTTAAGTCATGGATGTTTAAAGTTTAACTTCTTCATTTTTGACTAGTATTAAAGTTCACTTTTCATTCAGGAAGTATGACGCTGCGCTGTCAGTATGCTTCTCCATGTTTGTGATTGGTCGAATGCTCCAGATACCACCCCTTTCATGTGAACGCGCACCTAACTAGATAGGACACGGCTGGCTTGAGCGATCCACTTGATAACCAGCGTCGTAGGACAGTTTAGCGAGAGCGCGTATGTTTTGGATTAAGCCAACCGGCTAACTCAAACATATCCAGGTTAGGTTGAACCAGGTTCGCAGTATAGGCCCCTGGTCCCGACCAGGTTAGCTGCTTAGCATATATTACCATGGAGATCGAGCCTGCTAAAAAGAGAACCAGCTTCGGATGACCGGAAAGCCGGAGTTTTCCCTGAATTTAGCCGGCTAAGCGAAAATCCTGCTTCGCAGTATACCCCCCTGAGCCAACATGCATTTGCTATCACAACCCTCTTATCTGTTAGCCATTAATGCTTTCTTGTTGCTATACCCATAACGGACACAAATGAACAAGAATAAATGGAAACAATTTAAATCAATGACATTTTCACTGTAGTGCATTTGCATTTAAATGCTGTTTTTTGTAACATTCTCCCAAAGACTCAAGGAGGATATGATTGTTTTAAATCTCAACTTGTGTACAAATACACTGACTTTTACACTGTCAGTGTACATACTTGGCCTAGTGTATGACATTGCTTGGCCTTTTCACATTCTGCAGCCTGCTTGGGTATGCTCAGTAGCCCCCAGTGATTGATGAGTGGGCATGGGGAGAGGAAATCTATCCCCAGGTTACAACACAGCTCTGGTGATGGATGGCTCCTCAGAGGTCTTAGCCGAACTGATGGGTCATGGGCCTGAGAGAGCCCCAAGCTGGGAGTTAGAAGACAGATCAGGGGGGCAAGGATGAGGATGCAAAGAGGGACAGAGGTGGGAGTGTGGGAAAAAGCAAAAATATGATACAATCTGTGTTTTATGGTCTGTGAAAAGTATGCAAATCACTGTGAATTTACAGCAACAACACGATCCGAAATAGATTTTTGTTATCGACGGTAGACTTTATTCTCCAGGTAAAACTTTCTCAACAAACATATCTTAAATTAACAGGGATTAGCTGACCATCTGCTTAGTAAGGCTGTCACTTTAATATTGCTAACCTTGATTGATGAAGACTGGTGGCCACAGTACACAGATTGAGATACATGGCAAGCTCTACTCAAGGTAAAAATATGAATCATGACACTAAATGCTGTCAGATACATTGGTTTCCTCTCTCGTACCTGCTCATTGTTTTTGCATTCTCTCTAGGTATCCTCACATCATTGGAAATAAAGTCAATGTGCTTTTTCAAAAGCAGACAGCTTGAATGTAAACATCACCCAAAACAAGGTTTTGCATGGGAAACAGAATGCAACTCTAGTAATCTGTTTTGTACCACCTATCTGAGACACATATTTGATCAAACTCCTGTAGTAAATTAATTGAAAATCAATCACAGTGATGCACAGGGAGGGTGGAGAAACTGACAGAAAATAATATAATCTATGTTTTTATTATCACAGGAGATGGAGATAATTTAGGGAAAATATCATGTTTAGACTTGTAAACAAAGACAGCTCCTATTAGGCTTGATTTCTTGGTGCAAACTTACTTTATTGACAAGTGAATACTTTTACAGTGGCTTTACACACCTAAAGCAAGAGCGATCATCAACTATTCTCTCAATGCGGCTAATATGGTAATGTCGTCTCTCAAGAAACTTGGCAATGTTATTTTCCTCCCCAGGCTGTTGAAGAGATTCATGACTTTATCTCTGCACTACAGCAGAGTTGGCCAGCTTCCAATCAGCCATAAAATATGCAAACAACGGTTTCCTTTATGGCCATTCCTTTTTTTTTAAAATTCAAATGTAAACAAGCCCATCTCTTGCCCCTATGTGACCCCCACCCCCCAATGCACACAACGGGGTGGGTGAATAAAAAAAAAAAACGCCTGTCATTTGTTCTATGTGTGCACCAGAGGTCCACTCTGCGGCAATATGCCACCCGGTAGAATCCACTGGGGTGGGCTGCAGTGGTGATAAATTGGCATGGATTAAATGTCAACCCTGGAGCAGATCCACCCTCACTGGAGCTACATTGAATCTCTTCATATGAGAATAGGTCAGACAAATTAGTGCAGGGTCCATTCTCAGCACATCATCTTTGTGGGTGGGAAGACAGATATACTGTATGTAGGCACTAGTAGTCAGATAGGAATGTACATGAATGGACACACAATGGGGCTTGGCTTGAGGTATTAGGTCTATTAGCTGAGGCGGGCTCTGCTGTGCATCTTTTCAACCATCTCATGTTGTATCAGTGCAAGTATTGGCAAATAAAGACAGCCCTGGATCCTTACACTATACATCACTTTCTTTAAGATCATACTAAACCTGTTGTTTACTAACACACTCCCAGGTGGGATTTTACCTGTTGCTCAAATCAAGACACAGGAAGCTCCAGAGGGTACACCAACAGTGTGGTAGATACAAATTATGCCATTGCTGTCAGCCCCCTGTTTTCAATCAATCTAGGCCTTCTCTTGGATTTCAATATGCAGATTCATTGGCTGAGATTCACCTTTTGGCTAAACGTTTTTTTCTTATGTCTAACATAAGTGTTTTTCGTCAGTCTCACAACATCTAAATTATGGGAATAAACAAAAGCACAAACATCCGTGAGGTATTGACATTCAGAAAATATAGGACAACTAGGTTAAACACTGTTTTGAATACAGGAATTAATTTACTCTGCTGGCTCGGGATATGTTTCAACCAAATCATAAGGCTGAGTGAGAGCTGGAAAGCTCACCAGCATGAGAACATGAGGGTGTGAATTTGTGAGCAGAATTTCGAGAGCACTGTTCATGCAAACTCGCCCAAGGGCTGAGTGATTTCCCATGCGATCGGCAATTAAACAAAAGTCTCTAGCGAAGGAATCGGATCAACTCAAACTAAATGAGAATCTAAATGGTTCCACATTTTTATAACCTCAGGCGAGCATTGCAGGTGTCTGTAGAGGAGGACTTGGTCGGCCCTTTCCTTTTAAACAATATTTCATAAAGTTTCTTTGCACCTTGTCTTCTACCCGATTGCTTACATTGGCTGTGATGTGATTTACAAGCACCCTGGTCCCCTTTTAGCAAGTTCACATTTGTATTTTAATTTAACAGAGACCTCTGTACCGTGCCGGTTCAGCAAGCAATGGCTGGTATTGCTAATTGGCTTCTCTGTTAGTATGTACTATGCTCTCTCAGCTGTAGTCCGACCCCCAGTCATGCCGCTATTCCATAATCATTCACATGCATGGGTATGAAGTGGCGCATGATACATGTGTGGCTGCCCAGAGAACCATTACGGCTCTGTTCGAAAAAAACACTGAAACCAACTTAGCATAAATGTGTGAGTGGTAAGCCATCAATCATTTAACTCCCCACACAGTTCCAAATGCCTCATACATTACAGATCTTTTATATCTTCAACCTCTCTTTCCCCCAGCTCCGTCAAGGGTGGTGGCAGTGACAAAATTGCCCATTGCAGATTTAGCTTGCAGTTGGGATGAAATGGGATACAGGGTGCACTCACCAGTATTTTGTAATCGCTGAATAGGACAGCCTAGCATGTGTCTTGGGATCGCTGGTTTGCCTGGCAGGCCACCAGACAAGAGATGAGGGCTTGGGATGTAGTGAGCTGGACAAAATGTCTCTCTCTCTCTCCGTCTCTCTTTGCTTGGACTCTGATGGACCACTACCCAGAACTAAGTTGTTTCTGGGAATGGGAGTTTGGGGAGAGAGCACCACACTTGTTTAAAGCAAGACAGGTCGGTGTCGGGCTGTTTTTTCTCTCTAATGAACACAGAGAGCAATCATATTACACAAACTGCTTGGCAAGCTGGGTGCTGAAAATACCTCCAAACCTAATCATTACTGTTTGAAGGCAGAATGTGAAATCAGTGAGCTGCGCCTCAGTCTGGTTCGCAGACCTTTGTCATCTTTCTCTATCATTACTTGAGATGCCACCGGCACCTGTCAACAGCTACTTAGTTCCTTTGAATGGGCAGCAGATTTATAATACACCTGCCTTCTCTGTATTGCCTGCTTGACTTCTATGATGGGAAGTACACACTGCATTTGACATTAAACCAGGAAAGGTACTGCAGTGGCAGAGATGTTCCATTGAGGTGGCTGGTAATTGATGTACGGCTTCAGCCATGTTAGAGCTGTGTAGGGGAGAGGGGGGAAGCAATTTGTGGCTCGGCTAGGGGCCCTCTCAGCAGCTTTAGTAAGCACTCCAATTTCCCTTTCATTCTGCACAGCGCTTTTGGCTGACGATAAACGGCAAGCAGAGAATTTTCAGTAATCACATGGACTCTCTGTTACTCACACACCCATGGTTGTATTGGGCTTTTTTTGTCCCCTTTAAACGATTTTTACTAGGCAGAGTGAATATGAAGTATTCCTTACTTCTGATGCGTGAGGAGGACGCACGGCATACACACAGCAGAGGGAGGGTTTGAGTTTTCAGCGTAGAATTGATTGAGGGGCTGTTTGGGCTGACAGAAGAAGGGAGGAGAATGAGTTGGTTGCATTTTTGGCTTTCAGCTGCATAGTGAAGGGCTCCCATGGGTGCCTCTGTATAAATATTCATCTTCCACGGTGTTCTGCATCAGCAGCTGAAACACTTTCATCTATCTACATTTGCAGTTTCAGAAAAAAAGATCACTCCTCCTGGGTTTTAAATAGCATAACAGTATTAGCAGAAAGATTAACATTGTCAAGATCCACTCTGAGGTGGTAATTCTTTTTAAATTAGTTTAACACATCCCACTATTGATTTAGGGAACATTCAGGGATGTATGCAAAATGGATGACACATTTTTCTTATCATTTTATAGGGATGTCTTTGCTTTGTAGCATTACAAGCTATTAACATGCATCAATACCATTTACTAGTTTGTGCTTTATGTAAGTTTAAAGCTGATATTTTTCAAGTGTAAATGCATCTTTCGAATATATGCACATGTTTTGCAGTTTCAACGGTGGAGTTCAATCGCCTTCCGCAGCGTCCACACGGCGGTGTGCGTTGAAGCTTGCCGGCGGGTTTGTCTGAAGAGTTTGATTGGCCAGAGCTTGTACTGGCATATGATTTGATTGGCTGACGCTTCCGTCGAAGCTTCAAAAGTTGAACATTGTTCAACTTTTGAAGCGAGCAACGCGAAGTGACACTCCCACAATGCAGTTCGGCAAAGTGTGACGTCACCCCATTCAAAGTGAATGGGCAGAAGCGTTGAAGCTTGTGGACGGGCCGGAAGGATTACTCATAAATGATGCAGCCCAAATAAGGACAAATAATAATACTGTTTTAGCATTCCTCCTGTGATGTAAGCTTTTTACATTAACATTTGCATCACTTGGTGTAATGTAATCCATGAACATCCTTATATACAGTACGTGCAAGGGTTTTCTCTACTGCGTGCGGATAGGCTAATGTTTTGCTGTATCTGATGGTTCATCATAGGCACTTACTGTTGATGAAAAGCCTTGTCAGTGTTTATCCACTATGTCCAATTTTCAGTTATTGCAAGGAAATTAAACACGCCTGTCAGTTTGTATTTCCAGTGAGTTCCATCATGTTGTGAATTCTTTTTCTCCCATATTCTGTATTTATCTCACATACACAAACACACATTCACACATTGCCGCTTCTGCAGTTATTATTTGATTTCCTCCCAACATACATCATTCTTTCATCATGCCTTGTGAATGTCAACACTGGATGCTAAAAACAATACTGATATAAATGATAATAAACTTAGAATGCTCAAAGCATGGCTACAAGTTGGTCTTATCAAAGCTTTACTTTACACTTTCTTATCTATTTAGTATAGTTTTGCATAATTATATGAGCATAAGTCTCTGCTCCCATGGTACTTGGCTGACTGTGGTTTCCTTGGTGATGCAGCTCTCGTCTACACTCACTCAGAAATATACAAGCTGATGTTGAGTTTGGTGTAACACAAGCCCTGAGGCCCTGGGACTGCTGTCTAAATGGTCCAACTGAAATTACGAAAATTATTGTAGCTCATCTGAAAAACCTCTTGACATTAATTAAACAACCCTCTGCTGAAAGTAACTCCTGATTATACCATATATTAATCCATAAACCCTTATGCAAATGTATCCCTTCATGCCTTCAGTTTCTTAACTGCTTTTGCAGATGCTTTAGAGAGCAAGTCGCACTCCTCTACATCATTCATAATGCATGAGCCAGATCGTATCGGTCGGTGATCAAAATTCCTATTTTTCTGCTCTCTTCCTTCAAGGTTCATATTTTCTTCTGTTATTCTCCAAATGGAAACACACATACACACACACCTTTTCTAAAGATGGATAACATTCTTTTCTTGTTTTACACTTTGGAAGTTAATAGCAATTTTGTGAATGTGCTTTCCCATTTTCACACTGTTATTGTGCCAATTGTCTATTAAATAGGATATGCACTGACGGTATATGCATCCAAGAGAGAGCATCAATTCATAGTTAAAATATAGAAAGTTAGGATACTTTTTTTGTCTCCAGTTCATTTTGAAAATACAATTAAATGAAAGGAAACCATTGGCTTGAAGGAATATAAAACATATAGAGAAATTAGTCTTAAAGGTCCCATGTCATGGCCATTTCCACTGATCATAATTCCATTGTTGAGGTCTACTAGAATAGATTTATATTGTGCAATTTTCCAAAATCACTTTGGTTTCTCAAACAGCATCTCTGTAAACTACGTGTATTCACTGAATTTCACTCTCTGCCTCGTTGTAGCTCCAATAGCTCCAGCCCCCACCCTCCCTGTGAGCACAGTGTGCTCTGATTGGTCGGGACGTTGTGAATCGAGCTGAGCTCCGTGGAGGTGTGGTTTCCTTGTTTAGCGATACACAGCGAAACACAGCCAAACTCACCCTGAGCCAGTGGCGGTTCTAGAACATTTTACATGGGAGGGCAAAGGGGAGGCAAAAGGTCATGCCAGGGTGGCATAGGAGGGCGGACAGTACGTGGTATTTTATACTGTATATAACCTATTTATTGTTAATTCATGCCCTAACACAAGTGTTCTTAATGCACAAGAGAAACAAGGTGTTCAGACAAACAATCGGGTGCCCTTTGAGTCCCCCAAGCTTACCTCAACCATTTTAAATGAAAGGAAACTACAAAATGTATTTTAAAGCAATGAATTAATGGAACAGGTTGTTTTGCATTACAATGTAAAATTAAATATATATTCTGTTTTAAAAAAAATTGGTTGTCTTAGACAGACATATTTGCATGTCCTCACTAAGCATTATTACATATTAATTTAATATTAAACAAATCAAAATGGCCAATTATCCCAAAATGTTGCTGCTAATATAATCATATGCTTGTCAACTTTAACTGATCAAAAATCAAATCTGAAAAAATACTTGAATTATCTATGAAATTGC
This sequence comes from Pseudochaenichthys georgianus, assembly GCF_902827115.2. Classification (NCBI taxonomy): domain Eukaryota; kingdom Metazoa; phylum Chordata; class Actinopteri; order Perciformes; family Channichthyidae; genus Pseudochaenichthys; species Pseudochaenichthys georgianus. The sequence continues at coordinate 18,998,273 of NC_047510.2, forward strand.
AATATTGTCCCTCAGTTTGTTTCAACCCCGTCACGCCATACCATTTACCCTCCTATTAAAAATAATGGATCAGTCCATGTGTGATCTGCATTGAGGGAATTACATCACAAAAGTGTCAGTTTCTTCTCTTACCTATATTTCAGTTTTTGTATTTTCAGATTAAGATTGACAAGCTCAACATTTCAACTATGTTGTATGAATTAATAATAGTTAATAATTAATAGTTTTGCAAAATATTACAATTTTGTAATGTGCCATATCTTAGCTAAACAAGGTCTCATGCCTACTTTTTGTCAAAAACTTCAACCCTGTTAAATTTTTTCAAGGAAATTCCTAGTAGGCCGAGAAATTACGGTAGCAAATCACCCGGTTCTTTACGACCAGAACTATTAACGGGATACAAACCGGAGGAACCAGGCTTGTCGAGCTTGGGGATTTTTTGCGAGCAATGCGACCAACAACCAATCACATGAATCTCCCGCCCCCGACATACAAAGCAAAAAAACCCGGGGATTTTATGCGAGCAATATATATATATAAACTCCCCAAACAGGCGAAAACCTACCAGTTTCACCCACTGTCTCTGCCACCTCCCTCCATGTCTGGTTCCTCCGGTTTGTATCCCGTTAATAGTTCTGGTCGTAAAGAACCGGGTGATTTGCTACCGTAATTTCTCGTTTGGAATATGAGGAAATGAACTGCGGTCTGGTTCTCCCTGCTTACACGCGGTTTGATTGGCTAGCGCTTCTACTGTCAGATTTGCATAAACGTGTTTGATTGGCTGACGCTTCCAGCTCAGCTTCAAAAGTTGAACATTGCTCAACTTTTGAATCCTGGAAATCCTGGAAATCTTCGCTTCGCTCCCCCACAATGCAGTTCGGCGAAAAGCGAGGCAAAGTGACGTCATCCCCATTCAAAGTCAATGGGCAGAGAAGCGTTGGAAGCGGTGGAAGATTCGTCTAAAGCTGCTGTGTGGACGTACCCCTACGGCTACTTAACTTGACGGGCATCGCCAGGAAGACCCTCCGCTACGCCGGTGGCGGAAGCAAAACACGACAAGAACGGAAGTGGGTAGGTCTGGGCACCAGCGAACAAGAGGCCGCCAGCTAGAAGCCTCTGCCCCTTTGTAGGGTGCCCCCTGGCGGTGATAGGCTAAAAAGAATATGCCTTACAACACTATTTACTGCTCATCCTGCTACACGGGTAACGCATGACATCATGAGTTACCCAGAAGAATCAATGGACAGTGACGTATCTCCAACGAGGCGTTTTGGGGAGGTATGTTCTGTGTTAGAGTTTTACTCGCTACATGGTGTACTTTGAGGGTTTTGACTCTGCAGAACGTTTACATTCATAAAAACCTTCATAACACACAAGGGGACGGGTAATAACCGTAAAAGCATGACATTGGACCTTTAAAGTATGGCCAGCAGTAATGGACATTTAGCACTATCGGTTTACTTTTTGTGATGTGTCTCAGGTTAAACTTTCTCTCTGTAATCACAGGCTTTCAACTGTGCGAGCTAATTTGTATCTTATTTCTGTATTCATGTATCTCTCTGGAGTTCAGGAGTCACTGAGTCTTGTGGAGGTGTTGATGTCAGATTTGCCAACACTGTCTGTCTGTCTGATCCTCCTCCTTTATTATAGGTCTACTGAATATGCAGACTTGTTCCTCTTTTAACCGCACAGCCCAAGAGCTGCTCTGGGAGACATAAAGGAGCAAGCAGGAGGACACACTGAATAGCAATGGGTGAGAGTACTGCAAAAGCATGTGTTTATCTATCTCTCTCTGTGTGTGTGTGTGTGTGTGTGTGTGGGGATTGTAGGGGGGTGGGGTCCACTGTGATGTAAATAATAACTCTTATTGTTCACTGGTGACCCTGAGTGTCTGAGAAGTAACCGCAAATCCTCTTTTCTGCAGACAAAGCACAATGCCATGGGGGAAGAAATGAGTTTTATTTTAAAGATTTGTCTCATTCAACAGATTACATCCCTCTCCATCTTAGGTGTCTGCATTCAGCTCTGTTATAGCTGCTCTGACAATATGTGGAGACTGTCGCCCAATTTTACAGCATGACTTATAATATAGTGTTCTTGCGGTGGCAATTTACTCCAACTCAGAGTTCTGCGCTCGGGGTTATTGTGTATATATCGCCGCGGGACCAAAATGGCTCCATATTTTTAACCAGTCAACCCTAAACTTTGAAATAACATTTCTTTGCCTCGATACAATTTATTATTTTGATAACGCTTAATCCCACTTTTTTACTTCACATTCTCCTACAAAAGCCATTAATGTTTTGCTTGGAGCTGTTACTTATAGAGATTTGTTTTAACGTGGCAGCAATTCATGTATTTATTTACATGCATGCACAGTTTGTTCCCCCTGCCCCATTATGGAAGAAAACCTGAAATTCACGTCCAAACGTTTATTTCTTCAAAAATTGGAATTTCTCTCAGTTTGGAATTGTTTAAGCCTTTTTTTCTTGGATTATTGTCATATATATATATATATATTTTTATTTAGGAAAATCCTACTCATTGGCTCTTTTATAAGAAGCAAGGAAGTCTTTGTGAGACTTGCTATGTTTTCTACACATGGGATCCAGTGAAGAAAATACAGAAATAAGGCAAAGGCACAACAAGTCAGTATGTAGCTCAAAGACACATTTTAATGTTTTATGTGTTCATTACTGTGCATTTTCCCTGCCAAATAAACGATCAAATAAAAAAAAATAAAAAATGAACAAGTGCTTTGTTTAAACATTTAAAAATTAGACTTTACAGGGCAACAAATTGCATTCCTCTGTACCTGTGATGCTTGCTTTACGAACGAAAACATTAGAAAATCTCAAAATAACAAATTGCGGTGAGAAGCCCGAACAGCAGCTCAATCACACCCGGGCAGTGCTGGGGTGTGATTGGGTGGCCTACACGAGTCAGCAATTTGGCTCTCACCGTTCACAATTTACAGCAACACTTTTCTGCTGGCCCTTACTTTCTTCCCCTCCTCTCATTCTCCCTCTCTTCCCTCTCTCTAATGCACAAGTACGCACACATTACCTGCTAACAAATGCACACTGACGCACAGTGTTATTCATGCACACAAATACAAACTCTTTGCACACACACACTTCTTGCAGGACCCATTTAGAAGCTGCTTATTTTCTTCCCCCGAATCCATAATGAGAAATCACTTCTGTAGAGAAAAGAACAAACCTTTTCCCTTTTCTTTCTCATTCTCTAAGACAAACTGTGTAACAGCAGAGCTTTGCTGGCTCCAGGGAGTATAATCCTGGAGCTTTTTCATTTGGTGGTTACCTGTACCGGTTATTTGTTCACATTATGCTCACTACAGACTGAAAGGACACAAGTTTTGTTTTGTTTTTCTCTTGTACAAAGTTTATGGGGGTACTGCTTTCTTGATGTGATGTAAAGAGAAATAGATCGATACTTGCTCTGCTTTAAAGCAAACAGTTAAAGACTAATTGAATGAGTGCCCTCCTCAGACTGAGACAAATCACTCTCATCTATGAGTGATTGGACTTGCCTTCGCTACCTTACATTTCTGCCTCTCTCTTTTCTTGCCTTCCTACATGACAAATTGAAATTCAAATGAGGCTCAAAGGCTCCACAGCAAACAACAAGCTTCTGCCAATTCATGTTGTCTACACTACTGAAACAAACGTTATATAAACATTGAGATGAGATCAAGTGTTTAACATTACTTTTAATTTTGAAACTGAGGGTTTTTGTTTCAGGTGTATTTCTGCTTCATTTTCTCTCATTCTCTGTTGAAATTATAGTTGAAGCCAGCACAAATTGCTTCAGTCTGGCTGTCCAGAGCTTAATGGCGGAAAGAGAAATGTATACAGAGCCCCAATTATAAATCTAGATGTCTGTTTTAGTTTTAACCATATTATTTGAAAACTGGGTAAGTGGTCTTTGCTCTGCTTCACGGCCAAGAAAATCCTGTATGTTCTCAATTGGCCCTTGTAGAGACAGGGCCCCAGTATTTCTATGTTATCCGTGCATGTTCAGGTGTTATGTCCAAGTGAAGAACAATCATGTAAGAGGTGGAACGGGCTTGTTCTTTTTTGTCTGAAAAGCCTTTGTATTAATTTCAATCACACACAAGCTGAATTTCAAAGTTACATTTAATCTATTATTCATGTTTACATCGGATTGAAATTCGACAAAGTGTTTTGGTAATGACCTAGTACCTGTTTTTGATGTATTATTCTTTCTCCCAAATAATTGAGAAACATTGTATTATCTTATACTGTGAGAAGATTATCACACGTTTGTTTCGACTGACCTGATGTACAATGAACAGCTGGGATGTTAATTAATACTAACATCCAGCATCTAGTAGCACCTGCTATCTATTTCTCGTTCATCTGGAAGTGTTTCTTCCTGCATACTTAGCCTACATAAGAAATATATATACTTAATGTAAAGAAAGTGGGACAAATTCTGTTTGAAGAGGCCAAGTTAATACATTACAGTCTATAATTAGAGATCTGAGCACTGTTGTATATGTCGGATTATGCGGGGAGGTTTTTGAGTCTAGCTCTGAACACTGTAGGAAAATACAAAAAATAAATGATTTGTGGAAGAATTAAATGGAAAGCTTTATTCAGATCAACATTCTTTTTTAGTTGTCCTGCTGTGAATTGATTTCAAAATATGACTGTTGAATTACGAAACATTGGAGGGCCAAGATTAATTGTAATCTTTTGCTACATTATCAACTATCCAGAACGCTTAGGTCGTCTGGTTCAGGCCTACTAAAATTTAACATGGAGAGGCAGCGTTTAGTTTTCATGCACCATGGACCTTGAACAATGTCCCAGAAAACTGCTGCAACTCTCCAAGGCTAAATATTTCCTGTTTGCTGCGGCCTTTTATTTAATCTAGTAATTAACATTTCTTACACAGCACTGCAACATTTGTTTTGTAATTTATGACTTATTCATAATTAGCTGGTTCTTATTTTATTTTTCTCTTGGCTCTTTAATGACTATTTTTATTCCCATGTCCTTTGATGATGTGTTTCTTTTGACCTTTGTCTTGATGCTTTTGATATTTCAAATCACTTTAAATTGCTTGTTGCTGAAATGTGCTACATAAATAACTTCCCTTGGCATTTGCCTTCTGCCACGAAATGTGTTCTTAGATAAGAGTATGAAAGTTTGGAAGAAGTAATAACACCTCGTCACGGTTCCAGTCAATATGCTGTCCAGTTGTCTGAGTTATGAACAAAATGTAACAGCATGCAATCTGTTAGAACCCTTCCTCCATTAATGATGAACGATAATTTCCAGAGATAAAAAACAAGATTTATCTCCGCCTCATGGTCTTCATTGGATAATTCAAGAAGCTCTCTGTTTTCAATTATGTCTGACCCAATACTGTCACCTCTTTTTAAATATGTGTTGAGTGCTGATTAAATAGCTTTACTTTATGAAGTGGCAGCCTTGGAAAGACCCCCTCCACCTGTAACAATGATCAGCTTGCAGGATGACCTCAATCTCTCACTCATCATGAGCGCTCCCCATTCACATTTCACTTTTCACATCACTCCGATGTATGCCTGCCTTTCTTTTCCCATGTGGACATCCTACATTCGGCCATACATGAAGGGCACATGTTAAAGTTTGATAACGTTCATGCCTTTAGTGATTTTCTAAACATGCACACGCAGAAACAAGCAGTAGTGAGATAAAGTTGCGTGTACGTTTGAAATGACGTCTTTTAAATGATGTCTTAATGACAGTTGTATCTTAATTATACATCCCGTTTGCAGAGTGCATTAGTCACGTCAGCAGCTGTAAACCCTATTTCATGCATGGATGTGCACTGCACATGCAAGACAGATGCATAGAAAACATGTGCTGTGTTTTCCTGCATCGCCTCCTGCTGTGGAGTCTGACAGCTGTTGTCAGGTGTTATGTCTTGTGCAATGGAAGCTTGTAAAAGACTGATGAACCCGCTGTGGTTGTGCACAATCTTCATTTGGATGTGTTTTGTTTTGTCTTTGTGAAGAGAACGACAAGTCCTCTGTGTTTGTACAACTTCTCTCCTCCTCTTCTGCCATTCCTACGTCTGGGCATTAAAGAGCTCCATTTCTTTCTCCACTTCCCATTTTGGCTTCCTTTCTCTTTCTGTCGGGCAGTGAGATAAAAGTTCTGCTCAATGCAGTGACCCACAAAACGGTCGCCCTATTCCCGACAACATTAGAGAGCAAAAAAGGACAGTCAGTCAAAGGGTCCGACCGAGCGGGGGTGAAGTCAAGTGTTTGGAGTCATATGGGAGAGAAAAGATGACAAGAAGAGCAGAGGGGATGTGGGTATGGGGTGACGCCATGTTTGCTTTCACATCATTGAGTTGTTGCTGTTGAACGCTGGAATTAAAGCTCCAGAGATTCTGTTCAGAGTGATACTGTTTGTTTGCTGTCTGACATTGCTTCTCTCTCTGTTTTGTTTTTTTTCGGGCAAAAACTAGAAACACATTGCGTTGCATAGCCACCATCATTTTGGAAATATAACATACGCTAAACTTTGACCCTTGTGTGTCTGTGTGCCTGTCAACTTTGCCACATTATAGTATTTCTAGGGACAATGAATTTCCCTTACATTGGGGTTAGCTGTTGGATAAGCATTTAACCAAAACATGTTTGTGACAGAGAAAAGGACACAGAATGTGAAACAAGATCCTTCTGATACCCTAGAGGTTGAAACTTGAATCAATGTAAATAAGCACACATGCTCATGATTGCACTTGCATTGATTAGGAGATCATATCTTGCCTTCTCTACATTAAAACGCTCTAATCAATTCATCAGCCGCTCTTGTTTTCCTCAGCTGCTCGTCAGCACCTCTTCATCCCTTCTCCTCTCTGCGTTTGCACTGCTGATGAATGTGCTACTGCAACAAAGGAGTTGTTTGCAGAACCTCCTCTCATCATCTGGTTCATCCATTGCAACTTTAATATCAGCTGCCCACTTGTGTAAACTCCTTGTCTGTGCTGTCTAATACAGTCCCATAAACTATTGATCTGCCCAACTCATAATTAGCCCAGCTGCATGATTTATGAAATTATAAATGACCAGGGAAGTATCCGTTCAGGGTCTCCAGTTCATTTGCATCTTCATTAAAATGCTGCTGTTGAGAGCAATCTAATTGATACCTATCATTTGTATGTACATATATACACTAAATACAAACTCTGTCATATAATTTCAATGTCATCTAGAGGACAGATATGTATGGATCAGGCAGGGAAAGGCCTTTACATGTATTTGTTTACAGGAAATTGACTCAAATTCAGCAAATTAACAATTACCAGGGTTTGTTCCCTCAATTGTTTGTTCCGTAAAAAACACAGGTTTTCATCAGTTTAATCAGGTTTACCCTCACTTGTTTTACCGCTCCTAAAGATTGGGCCTAATTTAGTCATAAAGTCAGCTCTGGTTGGGCCTGTGAAATATCATCATGATCAACCAAGCACAAAAGGTTTGAACTTTGTGTGACCACTTACCTGCATTAAAGATTCAAGCGAAGGTAGTCTAAAATTAGAAGTTACAAAACAAGGCAACATCAACATCTAAGTAGGAAGAGGCTGCATCCTTTAATCTCCAGTCAGTCAATTTTAGATTTCTGCTTTGTATGTCTCATCAATCTCTCAACTGTTCCTACTCATCCTCAACTCTCTGCTTCAGAGGGTGTTTTCACATCTTTGTTGCTTGTTTCTCTGTTGCAGACGGCACAGTGTTTGATCCACTGGGTGGCCTGCATGTATACTGCTCCAGCTTCCTTGTGAAAGTCAAGGACACTCTGACATGAATAATTAAACTTCTGGGGAGAGACCGATTCTTCTCTTTTACAGAACCCGACATCCCGACAGTGTTAACTTGTTTGTCTGAGCGCTATAGCTTTACTGAATCTGTTTGTGAATGTGTTCTCTGATGTTCCTCCACTTGTTCCCTCTTGAGATCAGCCGAAGATTAATGACTGGTTACAAACAAAAAACTGTGAGGAAGTAAGATTTTCTAAGCCATTGCAGTAACCTTCAAAGTACCCATGCCCACCGGCAACTATCACCTGACACTCTACCTCTCACTCATTCCTCCACCTTTCACCTTTTCTCATCCGATGGGATTGGGAAAAGGGCAAGAGGAGCCTGGCTGACATATGAAATGTTCTGATTGCGGTTTGGACTCCTGTGTCCTTAAGGAAATTGAATTGACTGTCTCAATACAGTGAGCCCAGTGACCTCCCCGACCTCACTCTTATCAGCCGAGCCCCAGACGCCGCCTAGCTGTGCCCGCTCACATCGGCCAATGTGGGCAGCTACAGTGGGGACACAGCAATTTGAAATGTATGCCCCTAAGGACAGAGATACTGCATTAGAAATCCAACTTATCTCCGTGTCGAGAAACGCATGCTCCGGAGACTCTAGAAGAGCTATTGCCCATTTTCTTCCCCTCTTCTCCACACTAGTGTTCACTCAATTATACGTACCCACTACTTTGCCATTGAAATTCTTCTCCCTTCCAGCTCTCCTCCTATCCTTTCACAAACATGACTGCCGACCCTCTCATCTGCTGCCTCTGCTGATATTCCACCCTCCTCTTTCTTTGTCATCCAGCACTTTCGTTTCACTTTCTCCTACTTGCCTAGAGCTCCGTTTATTCTATTTTTTATGTCTGCTCTTCCTCATAATTTCCCCCATCGCTCTCCTATGCTGGATCATAAACACCAAGCGCATAATTGCTCCCTGTGGCCCCTTGATTTTCAAGTAATTGCTATAATGATGCTTGCTGGTTTGCTAATGTCCCTCTACTTCAGTCTATGCCCAAGGTCATTTCTGATACATATAAAAGAAGGCAAGTTAAACCAACAATCAAATAGTTCTCACAATGCGCACAGGGAGAAACCACGATTTCCCATGCCCTCCCCACATCATGTATTTGTTAATTTGACTGTTGGAAGTTAGTTGTTTTGATAGTGTTGATGATTGGTTTGATGATAGTCCATTTTGCTGCTGTGTCATTGGAGACAACACATTATAACAGTAGTCTGTCACTTTTATTTCGTTTTTGCAGTGTCTACCTTACCAGTGGGACCTCCTGTCTTTTTGTGTTGGTGTCCATTCCCATACTGTGTTGATGATTACCTACTGTGTGTGTGTGTGTCACCCTCAGCAGCTCTCAGCGGTTTGACAGCGCTGCTCCTCAGAGACTGCAGCATTTTGGCTGCTGTGTGACATCACTTGTTGCTGTCACTGCAACAACTTGATCATGTCATCTCAGGGTGTAGCTGTGCATGGAATGCTTGACGGATGAGTTTTGGGCTTGTGTGGGAGGTAGGGCAGCAGGATGATATGGGATCCTGGTCCTCCCGTGTCCCGGGGTTGCTCAGGGTGATGGACGACCATGTGAATGTCTGTGACTGCAGAGCGCGGTGGCCTGCCTCTGGGGGGGGGGGGGGGGGAGGAGCCAGAGGAGCCAGAGTGCGCTGTCCCCTCCATCTCCCTGCTGTGATGAATGTAAAATTGATAATGACTCATTAATATGCGTAATTGCGGATAGGGAAAACCCATTGACTACCTCAGCAGATACTGCCACTTGTTTTGGGGAAATTTATTTAATACCTGGATCAGTAAAGCACCATGATCACAGCCCTAGCCCTAATTTGCATATTAATGTACCATAGCATGCGGCCTGAAATGTTTATGGACGGGTGGGGCTGAGGCAACTGTTTTTAATTACCTTTACTTTGTATTACTCTCAAGGTGACATGGTTGGGTCCCTGTCGCGTCGCAGTGGAGGCTAGAAAAGGCTGCATTTCTCCGGCGGGAACTTCTGCCCTTTTATTAAAAATAAATGTTGTGTCTCTGCTCACCCAGGAGAGAAGTGGTGGGATTTTTTTTGCAAGTTGAAGAAAAATAATCACACCAAAACAAATGCACCCTCATGGCTTTTCTTTTTTTAGTGCTTTCACTTTAAGGCTTTTGTGGTTGCTCTAATAAATGTATACCTAAATGTGTATTAAATTCCCAGCCTCAATATCTTTTAATGCATGTATAAGGTATGGTGAACACCGTTTATGAATGTGTGTGGGCATGATGAAGATGTATGGGAAGTTTAAAACAGAATACATTACAGTTTAATCTATAGGCATGAATTATACAACAGCTTTAAGAAAGGAATGTGATCTTGCATGTGTCTCAACCTAGAGCAAGAATCTGCACATCTGTAGGCGGAGAGGGAGAGAGGAAATGAGAGAAAAACAATAGATGTGTGATAGAAAGATGGTGTATTTGATGCTACCTGAGCTACCATCAAAAGAACCTAAGGAGGGGTGCAAAATGTCCTCATTGATTTATCACACATGTTAGTAGTTCAATCAGGAGAGACATGATGTATGGAATACATATTTATTATCGGTCACATTATATCAATGGAACATAATGATGACAGTTCATCACAAATGAATGAATGTTGTTTTGGCGATTAGGCCCAAGTTTTAGTAGGATATCAATCGGGAAGGGAAGAACCATTTCCGATGAACCCCCCTGGGTCTAGACACTGGTGGTGGTTATAAGTGGTTAGGTCCGGTTGGAAGGGAGAAGGTTAAGCTTGGCCCTGAGTTGGAAGCAGGAGGCGAAGGGGTGGAGGAGGGTTGCGCGTTGACACCTGGAAGACAGCTGATAGAACAGGGGAGAGCATATATAGAGGGGTTAACAGGTGCGATGATTAGCCCTGTAATGAAGGGGCGTGATAGGTTTAGCTGAGGAGAGGCGCTCCCTGTCATTTAGATGCAGGGAGCAAGTATTGCCATGACGCGCAATACGGAGTGTTAGGTCTTCCTGTCTGAACTTGCGCTAAGCTTCATTTCAATCAGGAGAGACATGATGTATGGAATACATATTTATTATCGGTCACATTATATCAATGGAACATAATGATGACAGTTCATCACAAATGAATGAATGTTGTTTTGGCGATTAGGCCCAAGTTTTAGTAGGATATCAATCGGGAAGGGAAGAACCATTTCCGATGAACCCCCAAAAGAATGCAGGATGAAGTACTGAATGTGAATCTTACCTTGCGGGATGCGGCGGAAATCTATGGATGAAAAGGAGGTTAATACATGTGAGGATATAAGCGTACGGGGCATCCCGGACAGACGGGGCAACCCGGATGGGGCTTCCTGGACATACAGGGCGTCCCGGAAGTACGGGGCATCCCAGAGGGGGCATCCTGGCCGTACAGGGCGTCCCGGACGTACGGGGCATCCCGGGTGAGCGGGGACTACCCGGACGCACCGAGCGACCCGACCAGTGCCCCGGGTGCCCGGAACGTGCGAGGCTTCCCGAATGTGCGGGGTAACCTGACTTTAGCAGGGAAACATAATACGGACCGGAGGTTTCACGACCCGGACATACGGGGCTTCCCGGAAGAACGGGGCATCCTGGACATACAGGGCAACCCGGACATACGGGGCTTCCTGGCCGTACAGGGCATCCTGGATCGTACAGGGCCATCCACACAGGGCTTCCCGGACGTACGGGGCATCCCGGAGGGGGCATCCTGGCCGTACAGGGCGTCCCGGACATACGGGGCATCCCGGGTGAGCGGGGACTACCCGGACGCACCGAGCGACCCGACCAGTGCCCCGGGTGCCCGGAACGTGCGAGGCTTCCCGAACATTTTTTGCGGGGCAACCTGCTTTAGCAGGGACACATTATACAACCCGAAGGTTTTACAGCCTGGACATGCAGGTTTAAATAACAGAATTGAACATGAGCCGTAGGGCAACATACGTGCTGACATGCTAAGAACCACCACCAGTTATATGCATACGTACCAATTTGTTTAAGGTTGGAGAGACCTTTGGATAGCCAGCACGGCATTGAGGTCAGGGCGGATGTAGGATGAGAAAGCGGAGGAGGACCACCGTCCGAGTTGTTGCAGGGATGAGGACGAGACGCCTTGATTGGCAGCGGAAGTAGCTGCGCCTATTCTGAAGGAGTGCCCCGTGTGTAGAAGGGGTGATAACCCGGATTTAATGAGGACTTGTTTTAAATAGATGTTGAACTGTCTTTGTGTTAAAGGAAAATTCCCTGAGATGAGGAATAATGGCGAGAGGGGGTTCGAGGTAGGTCTAAGCCGTAGAAACTTGATCATGGCTTTATAAGGGCAGAATTGAGAATCGATGCGGGCGGCGATGACGGAGCAGGCGCCGCCGCATTTGGAGTGTTTAAGATATAAACTAAGATGGCTGGCGTGAAAGGATAAGTCAGAAAAGCTGACGTCTCTATTGGAATTGAAAGTGAGGGAAGCGGTGGTAAATTCGCCTGGTCTAAGAAAGGCATAAAAAGCTAGGAGAAATAGAGCGTCGAGTAGTGCATCGATGTAAGGGGAGAATACCCCGCTTCTAAGCTTGGAGAGCATGAGGTGTAAAGTGGAGAGTGTAATAGGGCGTCTCCGGTCTGAAACGGGGGGGTAAGTTTTAATGAGACCTTTGAGGACGAGTTTGACAGACTGGTTTGTGAACAGGCTGGGAAAGCCGGGATCGGAACAGCGAACGTTAAACTGGATTCCCGCTAAGAGGCCCCGGATGTATTGAGGTTTGAGGTGGCGATCAGTGGCGCAGTAGCACATGAAGGCACACACGGTGGAGATGAGAACGGGTTTAAGAGTGATGCCTAAGGAAAAGCAAAACATCGCAAACGTTCTCCAAGCGAAATCGTATGTTTTAAGGGTGGAGGTGGCTAAGCCTTTCCTCATGAAGAATCTGGCTGATTCGAGGTGCCTTTCTAGGGGGCTACTATCTAGGAGAGAGAGAGGAGGTGCAGGGGAGGAATCTTGACGGGTTGAGCGCTGGCTCCTGGGCAGAGATTCCGGAACTTCTGAAATTGGAAGCGAGAGAGGGAATCAGCCACTGGGTTAAGGTGGCCGGGAACGTGACGTGCGGAGATGAGGAAATTGTGGGTGATGGAAGACCACGTGATGCTTCTCATGAACGGCATGATGTCACGGCACGGGGAGCGTGCTTTGTTAATAATCCCGACCACTGATTGGTTGTCGCAGAGTACTGAGATCCGCTTCCGGGGCCAGAGGTGCCCCCACACGTGGCAGGCAACAGCGATCGGAAAGATCTCATGCAGAGCGGAGGAAGAGGCATGGCTGGGAAATGTCGGAGGCCACGAGCCTGCGAACCACTCTCCCTGAAAAAAAACCCCAAAACCCACGGATGGGGCAGCGTCCGTGAAGAATCTCATGGAGTCGGAGGAGTACATGAGGTCGTCGTAGAAGAAGGTGACGCCATTCCAGTGTGCGAGCAGGAGGGACCAAAATCGTAGGTCAGAGCGGCAGCCTTCGTCTAGGAAGACGTGGTCATGGAGGTTTTCTGCAGCCGACGCTGTATCCAGGAGCCGGGAGATAAAAGAGCGCCCCTGAGGGATGATACGCATGGCGAAATTGAGGTGCCCGAGCAAGGAGAGAAGCTGCTGCTTGGTGATAACTTGTTGCTCGCAGAAGGCTTTTGAGATGTCGCGAATGCGCTGCAGTTTGTCCGTGGGGAGAGATGCTTCCATGTCTACGGAGTCGAGTGTAATGCCTAAAAAGCCCAGGCGTGTGTTGGGGCCTAGCGTTTTCTCTACTGAGAGGGGAACACCTAACTCCTGAAAGCATGTTTGGAGTTTTGCTAAAGAGTCGCCTGAGTTGTCCCGAGGGGGATCTATGAGGAGGAAGTCGTCCAATAAGTGAAGAACGGAGGGGATTCTAACGACGTTCAGGAGGATCCAGCAGAGGGCTTCGGAAAAAGAATTAAAGATACAGGGGCTACTTCTGCACCCGAAGGTTAGGCGGACAGCAAAGTAGAATTTTGATTCCCACCTGATACCGAACATGTGCCACTGAGATGGGTGAATGGGAATTATTTTGAATGCGTCCGTGATATCCGCTTTGGAGAGCCACGCTCCTTGCCCTGCAAATTTGATAAGCTTAATGGCATTATCGACTGAAGCGTAGTGAAGTGAAAAATACTCGGGGGGAATAAGGCTATTGATGCTGCAGAACGGCCCAGCGCGAGGAGCGGACAGATCGAAGATGAGCCTTTTCTTCTCGGAATATTTGCGTGTAGCGACCCCTATTGGGCTTGTTCGGAACACCGGGAACGGAGAGGACTGGAAAGGACCGATTAAATATCCTTTGTTGAGCTCTTTTTTTATGAGCTGAGAGACTATAGTGGGTTCTTTGGCGGCTGACTGCATGTTTTTTGCCACTAGAGTCACTGAGGGGGGAGAGAGAACCCCTACCCTGAACCCTTGAGAGAGCCCTGACAGCAGATAGTCAACGAACACGGGATTTGGGTGAGTCGAAAGTGCAGCTGCTAAATGTGTGGTGTTAATGGGAGTCGATGGGTGATGTTTTAAAAGGTTTTTCCACCACGTTGATTCTGGCGCGGGAAAATGAGCCGGCGCCTGGGGCAGACTGACCTCGGGTGGGCCTCCCTGCACGTACTGCAAATGTGGAGAAAAGTACAATACTGTTGAGAACACACGTTCTCGTTAAAAGCACCGCAAATCTTCGTGTCCCTTTGCCTAATCACCTGACGGTTTGTTTTGATGTTCCCAGGATACTGCGTGGGGAAAACGCTAGACCCGGAGAGAGGTACTGAAGGGCAGAGCGGAGAGGTGTGGCCCTGCGCTCCACAGCTAATGCATGAAACTACCTGTTGCCCGCCGGTAGCCATAACGAGCAGCTCGGTATCCAGCACGGACCAGTCCAGGCGGATGTTGCTATGAGCTAAGTGTAGCGCTGCTTTGCTGGAGAAGCTTTTGTGGTATTGATAGAAAACTAGTTTCCCATATTTTAAGTGAAGATCTCCGATCATGGCCAAATAGGCGTCTAATTCCGCTCTCCTTCCAGGGTAAACTGTGCAGAGAACATCGCGGAAAATGCTGAATGCTACCAGAAATTGTCCTATCGAAAGGTCTTTGAGGAGCCGGGGGTCTGCGGATTTAAATACCGCAGTAATGCTTCCTCCCGTGGCGATGGCTTTGTCGCACTCCGGGGAAGGCAGGATGAGGCTGACCAAATTGATGTCTTTCCCGTCAAGGATTTTTGCCCTGAGCCGTGAGGAGATGTTAGCGGCTTGGGGGATATAGGGCCTACCTGAGAGAGGAGCCGGGAGGGCGGAAGTCAGGGTGTAAACGGGAGCTATCGCGCCGGTTGTAAAATCCTGGCCCGGCGGG
This sequence comes from Pseudochaenichthys georgianus, assembly GCF_902827115.2. Taxonomy (NCBI): domain Eukaryota; kingdom Metazoa; phylum Chordata; class Actinopteri; order Perciformes; family Channichthyidae; genus Pseudochaenichthys; species Pseudochaenichthys georgianus. The sequence continues at coordinate 19,013,546 of NC_047510.2, forward strand.
GCCGCCAGAGAGGTTGAAGCTCCGGCCTGATTTTTCTCCATGGACTGGAGGCGAGCGTCTATTAATAGCATGGAGCTTGCCAAAGATTGCAGCGTATTGGCTAGTCTACTGTCGAACGGGGGCTGAGTGCCGGAGCTCCCGGGCTGAGCGGTGCTGGGCTGCTGAGCCCCGCTGGAGTGAACCTGGAGAGTGTGGGATTTTTTGGCCGGGCGAGCTCCTGGAGGACTCGCTTTTTTAAGCCTTTTGCCCCCGCGGCCGCGAGCGCGCCCTCGCCCTCTTCCGGGGGGGCTGGCTGGGGCTGCTGGCCTGGGTTGAGAGACCGCGCCGGAGGCTTGGTCCGCCAGATCACGGAGCTGAGACAGCAGGAGATCTGGGGCTGGGGTGATGCCCTGCTTCTGGAGGTGGGCGATGAGGAATTCTGCTTCTGCTGAGCGAGAGCCGCTGCGGGCGCTCAGACGGGAGCTGGAGCGACGATGAGTTACAGAGTTGGATGCTGCCTCTGAAAGGGTATCGGAGATGGGATCGAGATCCTTCGAAAAAGGTAAGTCCTCTGAAGAGTCTGAATTAGGCATGTTTGAGCGTTTGTTTTGTTTTTTGTATCCAGTGTTTAAAGGCGTAAGAGGAGTATAAACTACCAGCTTTGCGCGTTGACACCTGGAAGACAGCTGATAGAACAGGGGAGAGCATATATAGAGGGGTTAACAGGTGCGATGATTAGCCCTGTAATGAAGGGGCGTGATAGGTTTAGCTGAGGAGAGGCGCTCCCTGTCATTTAGATGCAGGGAGCAAGTATTGCCATGACGCGCAATACGGAGTGTTAGGTCTTCCTGTCTGAACTTGCGCTAAGCTTCATTTCTACTACTTCTACACTGAATATACAGTATGAAAGAAATACACAATTTAATCAAACTGTTGCCTAGGTTTCTATTCGGAGCTTTGCGCCAATGATATTACAAACTAGCAGATGAATATTGCATAAACTACCAAGCAGATGTAACATACGAGACATTCAGCCGTGTTGAATAAATTGAGGAACCACTGATATCCTTACTGAGGAAGATATACTCAAGACAAAATGTTATAACTTTGTACACCCACACATTAGATGACATTGTAATGTATATACTGTAACTTAATCTTCAACCACAGGGAGCTAGTTTTGATTTATGATGTAAATTAAAACTAATCTTTAGCTTCATAAAGGCCCTTCTAGAGATGGAGAACTAGCATCCTCAGTAAACACTGACTTTGTGTTGCATTGGAGAGCTGTTTTCAGTGTCTATGTTTATTGGATCGCTCCCTATCGGTAAAGCATACATCAAATACATAAGAAAAGTGCACATGGTACATTTACTGCATTTTCTTTTTTATGATTTGTTACACCTATGGTATTCCCAGTAAGAATTACCGCCATATGAAATAAAAGGGTGTCAGAGAATATTTTAAGGATATCTCTTTGTGTTTTAATATTCTCAGTCTTTCTTAGAAACTGTTGGATTACAAGATATGCTCCACATGTCTCCTGCAAGGAATTTCTCAGCAAGACACAGGTCAAAAGGTCTTTTGCCTTTCCTGTGGGAGGAAGGGTTTACTGCCCGATGCAGTTACGAGACAAACAATCTTTGTTTGTTCATCTGTTATCGATTTAGAGTAAAAGCCCGCGTTTCTAAGCTCCGCCCCTTCTCAGAGACCAGGTCCGAGCGGTTCTTTCTTTGTGTGGGCAGAATTGATTTGGCAGCCTGCATTAACAGTGCGAGTTGCTTTGTTAATCCTCCGGCCGTATTAAACTCTTAATAAATATCAGTGTTTGACATTCAGAACTCCTGCTCCTCCCGTGTCTCTCTGAGTCCTTTCCATTGCAACAGAAGTTTCCCTTACAAATTGGCGTTGTCGGCAGGATACCAAAAGATCTTCAGAGACTGGTAAGTGTACATTTCTATTTGGAGATTGCCTTACCAGAATCTGTTATTGACGGTATCATAACATTACCTGTGAAACTGAGCTGCATTTTTTTTTGGTTTCTCTATTCGTTTCATTTCATTTCATTTCAAACCTTTATTTATACAGATACAATCCCATTGAGATCATTGATCTCTTTTCCAAGGGAGACCTGTTCAAGTAGTTCCACATGAAACATAAAAGCATAAACAGAACAACAAAAGGACATCATACAGCATCATTTACAAAATTATCCACATAAACAGGTACCAATAGCTTCCGATTGAGTAGCATCCAACCGAGCTTTAAAAACATTTAGTGGCACCAGATTGTTCAGTTTCCATTTAATTTGCAGACTATTCCAAGACAGAGGAGCTGCGCATCTAAAAGCTGTCTTCCCTAAGACAGTCCTAGCAGTTGGCACATTTAATAAAACCACAGCATTCGATCTCAGGCAGTAGCCACTTACAATTCTCCGTGAGATCAGGGAGCAGATATAAGATGTAAGTTTCCCTAACATGGCTTTGTATATAAAAATGTACCAGTGACTGAGCCTCCGTACAGTTAGTGAAAGCAAACCAGCCCTTGCATACAGGGTACAGTGATGGGTTAATGCTTTACAGTTTGTCACAAATCTCAGTGCACTGTGATACGCAGCATCTAACTTGACCAGGCAATTGGCAGGTGCATTCACATACATCAAATCACCATAGTCCAGCACAGGTAAAAAGGTCACAGTGACTAGCCTTTTCCTGGCCTCAAGCGAGAAACAGGACTTGTTCCTGTAGAAGAAACCTAGCCTAACCCTCAGCTTTTTAAGCAGGTTATTGACATGAAGTTTAAAAGTGAGACAATCATCAAGCCAGATACCAAGGTATTTGTAACAGGCAACAACTTCAAGTTTTGTTCCTTGCGTAGTTACAATATCTAAAACAGGCTCTGGTGTCTTTTTAGCTTTAGAAAAGAGCTTACATTTGGAGGATTAATAAATAACCTTGGAAATTGGTGTCTCGGGGACGTTGTCCTGGCCGATTTGCCCTGTGGTTGTTGCTGGGGCATGTGCCTGCAGAACAACCACAGCTCATGTAAAAAACAATGAGAATATTTGGGGCTAATAAATAACCTGGGAATATCGACTTTCATCGATTTCCTCTGTGTGTGTGATTCTCGGAATTAAATTACCGGACAATTACACACAGCAAATATTCGGAGAGACCTTAAAAGAGAGCATCAGTACAGTGGAGTTTCTGCATTAGAAGTAATGTGATAGATTTGTATTGAAACAAATCGCCGAATTCTGGAGGTCTCAGTGGTCAACTGGTTAAATTAGCAGCAGGAATCGGCTCAAATCTGCCTGCTGCTGCTGGTTTGCATTTTTGGACGGAATCTCCCCCTTTCTCTGCTCCTAAAGTGCTGCAGAGTTGGATAGAAAAACGCAGCACACGGGGTCAGAGACAGGTGTGACCTCTGGAGGTGAAGACATTCAGGCTACCCCCAACCAAACACACACACACACACACACACACACACACACACACGCACACACCAAACACACGCACACACCAAACACACACTCACACACACACACACACACACACACACACACACACACACACACACACACACACACACACACACACACACACACACACACACACACACACACACACACACACACCCACACACACACACACACACACACACACACACACACACACACACACACACACACACACACACACACACACACACACACACACACACACACACACGCACACACACACCAAACACACACACACATTGTAAGGAAATATTTGTATGTATTCATGTTAGTAAACTATGACAGAAGCTTAAAAGGGGAAAATGATTTGTGTAGAAAACTGAGCTGGTTTTGGGCCTGTTAACATGTGGTTTTTTGAGGACAAAGGAAGAACGGGGGAAGGTGAGTTAGTTATTGTGAATACTCCACAAGGTATCTACTAATGTATTGTAAAGAACTTGAATTGACTTGATAAATAAGTGAAGATAAGAAGATGTATTGACCATAAATTAGTCAATTGGTAAATAAAAAATAGCGGAAAAGAGGAGAACTATTAAAGTGAAGTGGAAAATCTAAAACACACTGATAGGAAGGGGGGGGGGCATGAAGGAAGTATGCACTGGACTTTTTATTCGTGTGTGAATTTGGTAGTGTTTTAATTTGTTACAGTAGGGAGTAATTGTTGCATGTTCGGACACCCAGAGTTCCACGCACTGTTAAAGAAGGTAACATTGTTCTTTAAGTGCACCAGAATTGAAGATAAATTGATAGAATGAGTTATGGAATACATAGCAGATCTTTACAGATCCTAGTAATGTTTTGACACAAGATAGTGATGTACACATGTTTCTGAAATAGATCTATTAGTCATTTTAATACTAATTAGGTGTAAATGAATTGCAGTAATAGTAATAGTACAATAAGGAAGTGACATTTTTTTGGCTAGACACTTTTCAGGGAATGTGGGAAACAGCAAGGAGGGGTTGGAGATATCTTGAACATTATAGTTGTAATTGTGAATTAATAAATGATGGCGCTCCATATATACAGATATTTATAGACGGAGGAGCCTGTGCTGGAACGTCTCTGCAGGGCACGACACATGGCCAAAAAGGCTGAGACCAACTGACCTTTGACCCTGACCGACAGGGTAACTTGGGAAGGCACTCTCAATGACTGACTCTGAGGTGTACCTGACCAAACCTGACCAAACCTGACTTTACAACCTGACAGTGTGAGTGTGAGTGAGTGTATGTCTGCACCTGATCAGTGCAACTGCATGATTTAAAACGATGACTAATCAAGCATGTTTTGGACTAACACATTATTTTTGTGTGATAATAATTAGAGGTTTCCTAACATTGCACAAAAGGGGAAACCGTATCTAATCTGCTTGATGATATTTCACTCCCACAGGAGGTGGCCGTTTGCAGAATGTGAAGCTCAAACTAAAACATGAAGATTCTGTTTCTTTTAGGACTGAAAGATGGAGAGAAACACTTACTGGAGTGTTTACTGGGGAAATGATGGATGTACATTTGGGAAAAATGTTTGGTATTGTCTTATAATCCATTATGACCTGAAGGTTTTCTTCCCATACAGGATTTTGTTTACACATGAGATAATGTGTAAAAAAGGGGGAGTGTAAACAATGTACATTTTTCATTTAGGGACTGAAAGGAACCGGCTGCCCAACTCCATTGTTCAATCTGACCATTGATTGACAGTTTTAGAATTGACCTGCTCCATATCTGGGGATAACACACTGTTTGATGAATGTTGACATGTCTCTAATATTGATTGAGTTATAGCAGGTAACACAGATAAAGAATCAGTGGCCAAGGGGCTGCTGGGAGAGATGTAAGTCCAGAATGGAATACTGAAGAAGCTGACCTGTGAGTAATGTTTCAACAGACAACATCATGTAACTAGCCTGGTAAAGAAGTAAAAGCCATAGACTTTATTGTTTAGGTCATTATGGGGATATACATTTCATCTACATTTATAATAGAAAGACATTTGATGACAGTTTGTTGGAATTCTGTATTCATTTTTTCAGTAGGATAATATCTAAGCACTGACGGGTAGAAGCAGTATCACCAGGAAGCCATTCACTTTGTTAGTATTGTGATTTTGGTTGTTTTTGAATCCATAACATTAGTGTGTTTCTTTACCAGAAACATTAGCAGTTCAAATCATATTTAGATTTTTAATGGATCTCAAGGATTTCATTTAAAATAAACACAGATGCTTGTCAGAAATTCAGAGCTATTGAAATATGTTATTTAGTTTACCTAAAGATGTTGGGGTTCTTATTTAGTTGGCACAGTCCAAGTATTAAGATTCTGAAGCTGCACAATTAATTTAGAAAACCTGTGCACAGACGTCTGTTGTTTTAAGACACCCCACCAACAGGCTCCAAGTGGCCACGCACTGGTGGGTCAAACAGCCGAGGGCCCCAGAGCCCGGAGCGTAGGCTTGAGGGATTTGTATCAGATTTCTCCACACAGGTTGTTGATGCCAAAAGGGGGACCCGAGACGCAGGAGGCTGACTGTCAACCCCAGGCTCTCCGGCCCCTACCGAGTGACCCAGAGGACATCCCATGCCGTCCGCCTACAAGGAAAGGGGGACAACTGGTACCACTGGAGCCAGTGTGCGGCGGGAAAACACCTGCGAGGACCCTAGACGACATCAGGACGGATCTGGCTCTCGTCATGGAGGTCGACTCGGATGCTGTCATCATCGGACCGGGGAAGGAGGATCGGGAGGACATCCATCCAGCAGCCGGGAGGCATCATCATCGGACCGGAGAAGGAAGATCGGGAGGACATCTATTCAGCAGCGACTCGGAAGCCGCCATCAGCAAGCCGGAGGAGAAGGAAGACATCTCTCTAGCAGGCAGCCCAGAAGCCGCCGTCAGCGGATCAGAGGGGACAAAGACACGGCAAGCCAGGACGACACAGGGGACTCCACTCTCCGCGGAAACAGAAATGTGTGTTAAGTGCAACAAGACGGTGTATGGAGCCAGCCAGGCCTGCCAAGCTATGGGCAGCCTCTACCATGACAGCTGCTTCACCTGCAGCGCCTGTAGTCGAAGGCTGAGAGGGAAGGCGTTCTACTATGACGCAGGAAGGGTTTTCTGTGAAGAGGACTTTCTGTACTCTGGGTTCCAGCAGTCTGCAGACAAGTGCAACGCATGTGGACATCTGATCATGGACATGATCCTGCAGGCCCTGGGGAAGTCGTACCGCCCCGGTTGCTTCCGCTGCGTCATCTGCAACGAGAGCCTGGACGGAGTGCCCTTCACTGTGGACACTGAGAATAAAATCTACTGTCTGAAAGACTACCACAGGGTCCTGGCGCCTAAATGTGCTGCGTGTAACCAGCCCATCCTGCCCTCAGAGATGGTCTGATGAAACCATTCGAGTTGTATCCGGAGAGGACAAGTATGGAGACTCAGCAGACAAGGATGCAGTTTTTTGACATTTTTTGGTCTCCCTCTCATTCTGCCATAAGAAATTGCTATGAAGGGCTGTTTCCAAATGTTTAAAGGGCTCTAAATATAATGTTGAGAGATGAACACAGTGGAGAGGAGCGACAATAGTTATGTTTCAAGTGCCTTGTGTAAGTTGCACTCTTTTTTAAGAGTGCAAAAGGGGGAATTGTAAGGAAATATTTGTATGTATTCATGTTAGTAAACTATGAAGAAGCTTAAAAGGGGAAATGATTTGTGTAGAAAACTGAGCTGGTTTTGGGCCTGTTAACATGTGGTTTTTTGAGGACAAAGGAAGAAGGGGGGAAGGTGAGGAGTTAACATACAGTCACCTCAGTGTACTGTGATAATGAAGCTGAGCCACTGTGATTGGGGAACTTAAGATGTGAGGTGTTGATGATATTTGGGCAGCCAATCACGGAGGTCTGGAAGGGAGGCGCAGATAACTCCTCCTCTTGTAAGCGAGGTATTTAGACAGGAAGCACGCTGTGTGCTCTCTCTCTTTCCTCTGGCTGGCTCACGTGAGTATCAGGTAAATGTGGGATCCCAAAGATAACTGTATTGAATTTGTACTGTATTTGATTGTATTGCATTGTCTTATTACCATTAAAGTAGATTATTGTTATCGGTTAATTGTATGCAATTGTATGCAGTAATATAACCAGCTTGTTTAGGGACGCGCGGAGATTTGAAAAAGCGGACTAGTTGTCCATTCATATCTCCAACAACATGCACACACCAAACACACACACACACACCAAACACACACACCAAACACACAAACACACACACACACACACACACACACACACACACTCACACACACACACACACACACACACACACACACACACACCAAACACACACGCACACACACACACACACACACACACACACACACACACACACACACACACACACACACACACACACACACACACACACACACACACACACACACACACACACACACACACACACACACACACACACACACACACACACACACACACACACACACACACACACACACACACACACACACACACACTTTGGATGTGTATTTGTCTTAATCCACTTTGTGTGAGGAAAAACAGATGATTTTAGCAGGCAGAACAACTGAAGCAGCAGGTAATAATAACAGAAATGCCAAAGAGTCACATCTGATAGAAATAGATAAAAGCATTTATTTTAATTGCAGCAGTCAGTTTATAATTTTGCCAGCACTGTTGAGCATTTTCATAAATGTATTTTCATGCCTCTGTGCAAGGCTTAGTCTTTATATCTGTATAGCCACTGGTGTAACTAAGTTCATAAACTCAACAAGTACTATACTTGGGCACTATTTTGAGATACTTGTACTTTATTTGAGTATTTAAATGTTTTGCTACTTTATTCTTCTACTTCTACAGTTCAGAGGTGGTCTACATGGTGTATTTCTACTCCGCTACATGTATTTCATACCTTTTAGTTACTTTACGGATCTTGATGAATTATGTGAAATATAATCAAGTGTTAAATCAGACTTTAGTTCCACCTGGGGTAAATCCACAAGCTTCCCTGCAGTATACAAAGTCATTCGAACTAGCTGCACCTTTCAGGGTTCGTACGGTCATTGAAAACCTGGAAAAGTCATGGAATTTCAAAATGCAAATTCCAGGCCCTGGAAAAGTTATGGAAAACAATATTTTTCCCAAAGTTTTGGAAAAGTCATGGAAATGTAACTAAAGTTGCGTCAAATTTAATTTACATTTTATCTAATCGCCGAAATAATCTGCGGTCGCCAGCTGTTATGTGCCATCATGACGCGCATGGTGTTATTTTTTAATATATGAAGCGCGAGCTGTGTGCTCGAGTCTTCCTGCCTGTCGGCTGCACTCTGCTGCTCCGGGATGAAGGTCAGCTACATTATCTACGGTACGTTCGTTAACTGTGCGGAGTCACTGTGGCACAGACTCCTCCGCTGGTGAACAGCTGTTAGAACGGGCCGTTCAGGTGTTCAGAGCAGAGCGGCAGAGCGTGATGTGAACTGAAACGTTTTTCTGTCGCAATATTATTTAAGGAATCGTTGAGCTAGCTAGCATACATTGTCACTATCTGCTAACGTTAGCTTTAGCCTTCGTTTTCTAATCGTTTTTTTCATAGGCTATAAACAGAGGTGGTATAAGGATAGATATTGTACTAGAATAAAAGTAGAAGTACTCAGGTCTTGTACTTGAGTAAAAGTAGAAGTACTCAGATCTTGTAGTCAAAGTAGAAGTACTCAGATCTTGTACTTGAGTAAAAGTAGAATTACTCGGGTCTTGTACTTGAGTAAAAGTAGAAGTACTCAGATCTTGTACTTAATTAAAAGTAGAAGTACTCAGATATTGTAGTCAAAGTAGAAGTACTCAGATCTTGTACTTGAGTAAAAGTAGAAGTACTCAGATCTTGTACTTGAGTAAAAGTAGAAGTACTCAGGCCTTGTACTTGAGTAAAAGTAGAAGTACTCAGATCTTGTAGTCAAAGTAGAAGTACTCAGATCTTGTACTTGAGTAAAAGTAGAATTACTCGGGTCTTGTACTTGAGTAAAAGTAGAAGTACTCAGATCTTGTACTTAATTAAAAGTAGAAGTACTCAGATATTGTAGTCAAAGTAGAAGTACTCAGATCTTGTACTTGAGTAAAAGTAGAAGTACTCAGATCTTGTACTTGAGTAAAAGTAGAAGTACTCAGGTCTTGTACTTGAGTAAAAGTAGAAGTACCAGAGTGTAGGAATACTCTGTTACAGTAAAGGTCCTGCATTCAAAATGTTCCTCAAGTGAAAGTAGAAAAGTATTCTCATCAAAATATAGTGAAAGTAGCGACAGTAAAAGTAGTCGTTGTGCAGATTGGTCCATTTCAGAATAATATATATGATATGTTTTATAATGATTGATCATGAAAGTGTTCTCAAAGCTGGTGAAGGTGCAGCTAGTCTGAAGTACTTTGTAGACTGCAGGGTAGCTGGTGGATTTACTCCAGGTGGAACTAAAGTCTGATTCAACACTTGATTATATTTCACATCATTCATCCACATCTGTGAAGTAACTGAAGTTATTAAATACATGCAGTGGAGGAGAAGTACACCATGTACCTCTGAACTGTAGAGGAGTAGAAGTACACAGTAGCAAAACATTGAAATATATATCTCAAAATTGTACCCACGTATAGTACTTGTTGAGTTTATGAACTTAGTTACTTTACACCAGTGGCTATAAAGATAGAAAGACTAAGCCTTGCACAGAGGCATGCAAATACATTTTCAAAATGCTCAACAGTGCTGCCAAAATGATAAACTGACTGCTACACAATTAAAATAAATGCTTTTATATATGTCTATTAGATGTGACTCTTTGGCGTTTCTGTTATTATTAACGCTGCTGCTTTAGTTGTTCCGACTGCTAAAATCCTGTTATTCCTAATTTTAAAGCCGATATTCCGTGGGGTCGGGGGCTCGGATCCTTGTCACCTTTTTCATACCTGATAAGTTTGCATCCCTGACTACAGTTGCTTTAGCGTGTAGAAGCTAGTAAGCCTACTATTTGACTTGTTTTAGATAGGCACAACATGTTTCATATGCAAACCTTATTTTCCTGTTCCATGTTAAAATAAACCATTTTCAGTCGTAATTTTCTTTTGGTCATGGAAAATGAGGTAAAGGTCATTGAGAAGTCATGGAAAAGTCATTGAAAATCATTGGTGAAAAAGTGTATGAACCCTGACCTTTACCAGCTTTGAGAACACTCTCATGATCAATCATTATAAAACATATCATATATATTATTCTGAAATGGACCAATCTGCACAACGACTACCTTTACTGTCGCTATTTCCACTATATTTTGATGAGAATACTTTTATACTTTTACTTGAGTAACATTTTGAATGCAGTACTCTTACTGTAACATAGTATTCCTACACTCTGGTACTTCTACTCAAGAACAAGATCTGAGTACTAAAGCTAACGTTAGCCAGAACATTTTTCAGTTCACTTCACGCTCTGCCGCTCCGACAGGGAGCTCTGCTCTGAACACCTGAACGGCCCGTTCTAACAGCTGTTCACCAGCGGTCCAGTCTGTAAGAGTCACTCCGGACCACATAATATGCATAGCTGTATAGCTGCTTAAGCTAGACAATTTTTGCGGAAAAGCAGAGCATTATTATATCCAAAAGCAGAGCCGACGGGCAGGAAGACTCGAACATTCATTACAATATTGGAAAAAAAAAGACGGAGAATAATTTTGCGGTAATACATCCCTATATACATCGATACAACATTACGTGTTGATAGAAATCATCACATAATGAAATAAGACCCCACGGTTTGATGATTGATAGGTGTGTGGGCTGTCTTCCATTTTCACACACAGAACAATGGGGGCTATCCACCCTTATCCACAATGTAAAGTAATTCACACAGCCTTTTCCCTCTGTGAGGAGCAGCAGGTTCAGCTTCATTTAAATATGTTGTGTAGTAATAGATGGATTTATTTTTTCATCTCAAGAGAGAATGTGTATTTTATGTTAGTATTTCAAAAAATCCCCCCAGACCCGCTGCGGGGGTTGGGTTTTCAGCATGTCAATTTGTTTTACCTGTGGGGAAATTGCAGGATTGGCTCCAGGTCGCTTTTTGTTTACTACAACACAAATGTGCCTTTTTATTTCATACAGTTCAATTTGGATTGAGACAGGGAAATAATCCAAACCTCACGCGTGGCGTTTCACCGTCAATGGGGCGATATAGTGTGTATGTAATTACCATAGACTGTATATATAAATGGACGTAGGGTCCGTGACGTCACCCATAGGATTCTGCAGAGTTGCCGTGAAGCCCTTAGTAGGCGGAGTCGGCCACTAACGGCTCGACAGCGACGTCAGAGTCTAACTCCCGCCTTCTCCCGCCTGCTCCAAATAAGGGCAAAGAGGCGGTGCTGAGGCGGAGCCGAGGTTGGACAGGGCGGGACCTGCTGCCACCGAGCGTGACGTTCCAGACCTAGCTCAGGCTAAGAAGCTAAGCTAACATGCTCTATTCAGTATTAAGCTAACAACCTATGCTAACAACCCAGCTTGAGGTCACTGCTCCTCGTTCCCGGCATATTCTGAAGGTAAGATACCCTGTAACTTTACAAAACTTGTTCTTTTGATTTAAATGTTCTTGAACCTACACTATACAATTGTTTTTTAAGTGCTTCACCGTTTTTCAAATATAAATGTCATTTGTAACTAAACTTTGTAAACTAGCAGAGATATGGCCAGTGTTGCGTGAATTAAATGTGATTAATGAAATATGACTGTAGAAAAAGAAAGGTGCTTTTATATTGATTAAACCATTTTTATTTATTTCAGCATTAAGAAAAATGAAGATGGCAACCTCCTCCACGCCAAACTTCACAACCTGTAAGTTGATGGTCCTGGCTTACTTTACATGACTTCAGATGGTTGACATTACACACAAACATACTATACATATACATGTGTGCACAATTGTAGATAAACAGCACACAGTATATAAATATATATATATAAACTGTGTGCTGTTAATCTGTTTTTTGAGGTTTTGCTCTCTTGTTACTTTTAACCATACAGGTGTGATTTCATAGTTATTTTGCATGTTATTGTCAAAGGAACAAAATGAGAAACCCTTTATAATTGATTTGATATTCCTCATGATCTGAAGCATTTGTTGCTCTCATTTATTTTCCTCCCATAGTGACTGTATGGATAATCGGAGACTGCATGGAGCTCAGAGAGCTACAGAGACCATCGGCAGCAACCTTGGCCTCGACCTGAGGGTGTGCTGGTTCGGTTGGGGTGGACTGCGCTGGAGAGGTGTCCTCCCTTTCTTTTCCTACTCCCTGCGAGGAAGAGCAGTCCCGGATGTCCTCCTCATCCACTGTGGCGGCAATGACTTGGGGGATGTGCCCAGTGTTCAGTTGCTGAACCAGATGAAGGAGGACCTGCACCAGCTTCACCATCGGCACCCTGGCATGAAGATCATGCTCTCCCAGATGAACCAGAGGCGCCGGTGGAGGGCTGGTGCAAATCCTGTCAAAATGGACAAGGCCCGGAAGTTTGTTAACAGTGTTATGGCTACTTTTGTTCATAGCCTAAATGGTGCCATTGTTGACCACTCCAACATTAGACATGACAGTCCTGGGCTGTTTTTGCGAGATGGAGTTAATTTCACCCCTTGGGGAAATGATATTTTTTTTGCCTGAAAGACCACCTCCAAAGACTGTGAACTGCTAAAATGTCAGTATCACTGTTTTTGGATTTGGCCTTTAGAGTATGTATTCTAAGGCCCTTGCTAAGCCCAGACTGTCATGGCTAATGTTGAGTTAGATATTACATCTGTAGCCATAACACTGTTAACATGGCTGCTCTTCCTCTTCCCCACATCCCACCCCCCCCTCTTCCCCCAATGGACTCTGCAGCTCTCCAGGCCCATGCTGGGCATGGCTGTCTGTCAAACCTTTTATTTTGTATTTGTTATGATGTTTTTTGTTATTTTATTTGTTAAAATAATTCTGTATTTATGTAAATATTGAAAATAAATTACATTCATATTTTCACTTCTTTTGTCTACTGCTTACTGAAAATGTTAGCTATCACATCCAAATGGGACTATCAAATGAAAGGATAAGCTTACCATACAATACAGAAAACATTACACATTAAGGCTCAAATCTTTTCCCAAGCCGGAGCAGTCTGAAAAGAGTCCCAAGTTTAAAAACACAAAATCTTGACAATGAATACTACACTGTCATTTGTCAGTGACAATGCAAACAACAGGAAGGTCTCCCCTAGTCCCATGTATGTTGGCATCAATGTCATAAGCATACCATAGAATGTAATTATGAAGTGCAATACCCACAATCCCTACAGGGTCGTACCGTCACAGAAGATAATACCTTTTAGAGAGTTTCTAAATTGTTCAGTATGCAGATAAATATTTGTTTTACAATAGAACATTTTTTCTCTATAAATGTTCCCACATGTTGTGAGCATCTACTTTAAATCTTTTGTCAACAAATAAAAAACATCTTAATTTCCTTTAGGACAACATTTTGTTCATAACACCACTACATTAACAATAAGCATAGGAAAATGATAACTGTCAACATTTAAGATTGTGCTTTTACTCTTTATTTAATCAGATCTATTTACATTGAAAATGTGATAAATACACAAGCCACATTGAAAGTTACATCTTGCATTTTATGAAAAGTAAAGGTTTCGAATCATTGTATGACTTAAAGGGATAGTGGAAATCCGCGAATTTTGGGTTTAACTTATGTATTTTTATTAAAAATAAGCATAATAAACCATTTTTTTTAATTTCATGCGCCTAGTTTCATTTTATTTTCAATTTTACTGCTCCCGACCACGCCCTCTCAATGAAACAAAATACTTCGGGAATCTTCGGGTGATGACGAAAACAAAGGAAGACGGGCACAAACATTGGACGAGGCACGAGTATTTTATTATGTTTTCTGGCTGATTGAATGCATCATTAGCCTGTACCATTGTGTACAACGCCATTTATTGCCTGTCGATTAGGCGACCGGAGGCCTCGTCATCCGATAATCCGGTACACAGTGTCGAATGTGTACACTACAGTCATCATATAGACATGATAGACTAAAGGCCCTGACACACCAAGCAGTCACCAGAGGACTAGCCCACGCTGAAGTCGGCTGTTGCCTGGCCGTGTTCTCCTGCGTTTTGGCCATGTGTCGCACGGGAACACACCGCACCGACTTCAGTGCATGAGTGGCAATAACTCTCCTTACCAGCAGGCGGCGGTAGTGTGTATTCGTCATTCAAAAGAGGCAACAACCGGAAGACAGAGAAGAAGAAGAGTATCTTTTCTCCGTAATATCATACAGAGCTGGCCTCTCCTGGATCAAGGTGATGAGCAGGTCTTCGTTTGCATCATTCCAGATCGCCATGATGAGATGAAAATTAATAGTAGTCTGTGTGTGCCTTCTTAAATCGTTTGTTTACGTCCCTCACTTCCGCTTCGCTTCTCATGCACTGATTTGCTAGCTGAACAGCCAATCAGAGTGATTATTTGGTCCGACTGCCAGACCCGATGCATGGCCGATTCAACATGTTGAATCGGCCATGCATCGGGTCTGGCAGTCCAAATAAGGCGTGTCACGGTCGACGGTGCGGGACACACCAACCTGACTACGGCGCCGCGAATGCCCGACAGCCTCTGATTCCCAAAATCGGGTTGGTGTGTCAGGGCCTTAAAGGCCCTGACACACCAAGCAGTCACCAGAGGACTAGCCGACGCTGAAGTCGGCTGTTGCCTGGCCGTGTTCTCCTGCGTTTTGGCCATGTGTCGCACGGGAACACACCGCACTGACTTCAGTGCATGAGTGGCAATAACTCTCCTTACCAGCAGGCGGCGGTAGTGTGTATTCGTCATTCAAAAGAGGCAACAACCGGAAGACAGAGAAGAAGAAGAGTATATTTTCTCCGTAATATCATACAGAGCTGGCCTCTCCTGGATCAAGGTGATGAGCAGGTCTTCGTTTGCATCATTCCAGATCGCCATGATGAGATGAAAATGAATAGCAGTCTGTGTGTGCCTTCTTAAATTGTTTGTTTACGTCCCTCACTTCCGCTTCGCTTCTCATGCACTGATTTGCTAGCTGAACAGCCAATCAGAGTGATTATTTGGTCCGACTGCCAGACCCGATGCATGGCCGATTCAACATGTTGAATCGGCCATGCATCGGGTCTGGCAGTCCAAATAAGGCGTGTCACGGTCGACGGTGCGGGACACACCAACCTGACTACGGCGCCGCGAATGCCCGACAGCCTCTGACTCCCAAAATCGGGTTGGTGTGTCAGGGCCTTAACAGTACTGTGAGTACAGCCTACACTTGACAGGCAGCCTGGCTAGCCTAGGATTAGGACCATACTACGTCAAAAGACCGATTGGCTCTAGCTGTATATCATGCTAGTATACAATTCATTTAAATGTATTCATGTAATTAATGCCCATAAGGCTGTTACATATACAATAATAAATGTGACAAGATAATTTATGTGAACCTGACCCTGGTATGTTATGAAATGTACCCTACATGCAGTTATCCTCGGGCATAGCCATAGGCCTACAGTGCATGCATGCCAACTTTTGCAATATATAATATAGCGCCTAGCGTGAGCTATGCTTAGGGACCTACCAGTCAAGATTATTTGTGCGTAGGGGTGCATCATCTGGCGCCTGGTCCTGGTCATCCTCGCCATTGCCCATGCCGTGAACTAACTCCATCACCTCGGGCTCGAACAAATAAGGACGTAATGGTCCATCGTCTGGCTCAATATTCTCACCATCGTCGCTTACTGAACCGGATTCAGATTCAGTTCCTAAAACTACATTTTCGCAGGAAAGCCGAGAGGATGTTTCTGACTCGCTATCATCACTGGATACCTCGTACAATACTTCTTCTTTGTCTGGTATATTTGCCCTTCCACGTTCATTCTGCATAGACGCCATGGTTTGTTATTGTTTCGTCTTCCTGAGTTTTCCTCACTTCCGGTTTGGCTGACTCGATCATTTCGTTTCTAAAAAAGTTCGGGGAAGCTGCAATAAAGTGCTTCTAACATGCGTAAGGCAATTATTATATTTTTTTAATCAGGTGTGATTGTTTTGGTACGTAATTATGCTTGTATATAAGTTAAAACGAAACTATTTGGGGTTCAATTTCCACTATCCCTTTAAGTACACTACAAAATAAATTAAAGATGTGCAACAACTGTATCAGTAATTAAAATGATATAACTTATGCACAGGCTTGGGAGGGCTACTTGCCAAAAACACAACCAGTAACTTCATGTGAGTATCAAGATATAAAAGTAATGTAACCTGATAACTTTCTTTTTGTTTTGGATTACTTCAATATCAAATGTAATGCAAATAAACACAGGAGAGAAGAAATATGAATATGATTTTTTTACTTAAAATGTATAATATAATACCATAAAGCAGATTCAGGCAGTAGGTGTAGAGATTCACAATTAAAGTATTATCCTCCAGAACAGTACAGCTTCCAGAGAAGAGATACCATTTGATCATTTTACAACAACCACTATCTGCTCTTTTTAGGTTTTGAATAAGATTGTAATCCTGAGTTTCCCTATTATTAAAAAAAGTAAAACTAATCCGATTACATCTCTTCCTATGTAACTAAGGATTACACTTTCATTTTTTTCTATACGATCTTGATTCGTGTTCGATGTAATCCATTACTATCTAAGCCAATACAAGTCATAACTTTTGGAAAATTGTCTCGAGTTATAAATTATGCCTTCAATCTCTTTCACGTGGAGAAGACATCCCATTGGCCGAGGCGTTGCAACTTCCCTCAAGCGTCCTACATGAAAGAAAGATCACATGTTAGAAATGTGTGCACAAACTATTCAGTATGACCCGTCTTAGTTTAAAGCCCAAGTGTAAGAGTGAACAGAGGCGGAGTCTGCCTGTTTTCCAATTTGTTTTGTTTGTTGGCTGCTGCTACCCAAACCAACACCCTCCTCACAAGCATTGACTGTTGGAATGTCATTACGCTCCACATGTGGAACAACAAAGGCTTCTTCAGGCATGCCTTGTATCATAATGATATTGCTCTGATCAGCAGCAAGACTGTTTTCACCACTACCATGGTCTCCATCTGCAACCTCCTCATTGCTGTTAACAGTCGAACTAGGAGTGTCACTTACCTCGTCATTGTTACTCACCCTGCTTTTCCTTCCAGGCTGTTGTTCTTTGCCATTGGTGAAATAGAAAATGGTGGGCACTGCAGTGTTTTTCAGGCATCTCCTTCCCTAATAAAAATAATAAACAAAAACACATAAAATAACTTTTTGAGGTCTGTAGATATTCAACTTTCTTTTGAATAATGTTGTTTTAAATGTAAGAGTGCATTATAAAAGACAATAGAGGGCCAACATGTTAACTATGCAGTTAATCCATTCAACAATTACGTGTTTCCAAGATTCAGATTCAAAGGATTTATGTCATAGCACATAGGCTACAGTGTGGGAATGGCAATGAAAATCATCTGTCCCGAGCTCCTCCAACAATGCAACAGTTATATAAGACATAAAACAATAAAAGAAATTCAAAATTAAATTAAGAATAATAAATTAGTGCAGGCAGAAATCTATATACACGTAAATATAATAAGACATATGCAAGAACAGAATGTAAAGATAAATATTGTATAGTAAAATTAAATTAAATTTTTTTACAGTGATAGCTGTTAAGATAAATAAGTTATAAGATGACAACAGATGAATGAATGTTGCTATTAAAATAATGTAAAAAAAAAGGTAATATAATTCATCTGTTTTTAACATAGAGTATGTGGGGGGAAATGGCAATTCTCTATCTATGATAAAGAGTCTTTGCATAAATTGAAGAGAAATGTGATGGTTTGCAAACAAATCGATTTCTATTTTTCTTTACTTAACTGGCAAAATCTTAATTTGGCCTTTAATAAAAAGAACATTACTCATCACTGATGTGCAAGCTGTGCCATAACAATTATTTAGCATTGTATAATGTATAACATGTATTTAATTAGTAACAACAATTTACACTCACAAATGGAACCAAGTTATTTTGTTTTTAAAAAAGGATCTGTACCCATGAGTCCGTGCTGAAGGGATGACTCTCAAAGTGTGCACTGCACAGGCGAGAAGAAACGTTGGGGGTCCATGTATTCCTCCGGATGTTCAGCACCCACTGGTCCAGCCTGTCTGGATCACCGAAAGGAAAACTTTATTCAAAAATACATGAAAACCGACCCAAAGACAACAGGAGGGTTAATGCCATATTCACTTAGTAACGCATGAACAACTTTTACAAATATTTCTATATAGTCTGTGTTGGTAAATGTAATCTAGGTTGCACATTTCCTGCTGAAATACATGCATGGGCCTACCAAGTTACTGCGTAGCACTTTGGTTTTGATAAAACAGTGTAGTTCCACTATATAAACGTTACATTCATAATCAAACGAGATAATATGCAAGATAAATAGCTATTTGTTGTTATTCTTAATGCTTGTCATTCATACGTTAATAAAATAAAATAAGTACCGATACATAGCAGAACAATTGTGGCGATGTTCAGCTTAATAAGCCTTGTTCAACATCATTTCTTTAGCTAATACTATAGCGGGCTGCAGGCGAACCAAGTCCGCGTTTCGCTGCATTCCTTGATCTTCAGTTATAACGCCGGGCTCCGCCGCTGGCCGAAGCTAACGGAGCCGCAAAGGGCTAGCTACAGCTCCGGTTAGCTTCGGCGGCAGACTCCGGTGGCCACCACTGGGATAATTGGGTCCCCTTTTAACATTTGCTCCCATTTAGCATTATGGGCGTCATAGCCATAGACTATAAAAGTCTTACCCAAGGCTGAATCATAAACTAAACTGTATATATATATACACATGCATAAAGGGTTACGTCCTTAGCTAGCTACACAACAAGCTAAGCTAACAAGCACACAAACACCTGCTAACGGGGTTAACATGTATAATATTATCATTTTACTCACCTAAAAAAGCTGTGAGTAGACTTCTTGGAAGTTCTGTTAGTACATTCAAGCGCACAGCACGACATCTTAATTGTCTGGTATATCACCACGAACACGGCTAAAGCTAAAGGGTCAAGTACAGTACTATGACTAACTAACGTTGTAGCCTCTATGGTTGTAGCCTAGCAGAGTGGACAAGTTGCTGTTAGCTGACAGTGAGGCACGTATCTGTCAATCAAAGTGACCACGCCCTAATGTATGCACAAACTTTAAGACCTAATATAAATAAAAGGGTCGCGTTAGAAAACAATTCACTCACAGATCCATAATCATGAAGGTGGAATCTAACTATATCGATAATAAAATGTATGGAGCCAGGGAGAGAAACATGTTTTTTTCCGCTGTAAAGTTGGGCATTTTAACATGGGGGTCTATGGAAATTGCTCCTTTCTGCAGCCATCGCCTATCGGCCAATATATGAACTGCAGTGTGTGGCACTTCCGTATTGGCTTCCCGGCTCTTCCCCAGAGTTTGCCGCTTGGTAATTACATTTAAAATACTGATTTTAGCCCCACCACTGTATGGGTTAGCCCTACCATAGATTACCCAACACAAATACTCTGAAGCCGATAAGTCAATTAATTGCTTATCGTGACAGGCACACAATAAAACAGTGGAAAAAAACATGTGTTTGACTTTCATTAGTGAATGAAACTGTGTGCCCTTTTATAGTCTGTGTCCAATATTGTGTATTTGTATATATATTATATATCCTAAATATATGCTAAGGTCCCGCTAATGACACGATAGCAGTCATTTCGTGCGCATGTGTGTAATTAAACCCATGATATCGAAATCTCACTCCAGAGTTGCCAACCCTGCCCATACCCCAATAATATTTTTATTGCAGATCTACATGAATCACACAAACGACCTATTTTGGATTCAAAAGGTGACAAGTTTGCATCCCTGCTTGTTATCCTTTCATTACAGAGCTGGGAAAATGGTGTATTGATTAGATTCTGATCCGTGCAAGTCCTATTTTAACTGACTTTAGTTCTAATATTAATGATAACTTGATTTCAACCCATAAGTAATTATTTAAATGAACTCAACATTTCACATGATGAATTAGTGTTCCACATTTTCCCACTAATTTGTTTTATGATTGAGCCAATGGTAAAGAGAGACATTGATGACCCTGTGTCCCTGTTGTTGGTTGTTCTTCGGACGGCTTCACTAAAAAGTCACCCAGTTCTGCCCTACTACAGTCCGGCTGAGTGCAGTCACAGAGATGCTATGGCTGCTCTACATGACATTAATGGTCTGGTCCGAGAATGGACACCATTTCCTGCTCCCAGAGAGAATGACATTCCTCAAACTGAACTTTACAAGCCGTTGATACTGTCTCACATGGGTCTGCTTCCCCCCCACCGAGCCATGAACTGAAAGCTTGACGTCTGCTCTGAACACTTGGAACTGTCACACCAGCACCAAACCCTTGGGTCAGTCAGATGAGACTAACGGCTTCACTTAGGGCATAAGGGTCAGAAATATGACTCTCGTTACCACGGAGTGGTTTGTTTGTTTTTTAAGGCTATCCATACTGCTATGCAGAAGATGCCTGTAAGATTGGCAAGCTATGAAAAGCCCCTACTATTTTTAGTATAGGCCTGATGTCAGGGGCCTCTTACTGTCTACTTCTACATGTATTCACATTATATGGACCATGTTTCCACCTGGTGAAACTAGAGGCTGCACGGAACATAGGCTAAAAAATACAACCATTCTGTTCTGCTCTAACGATTCAATTTATAGATTCTATATCAAAATATTTCGTTTTTATTGTTTCCAATGATAACGTCACCTTAAGTGGAGGAATGCAAACCTGTTTTCAAATGTAAGGTTTGAATTTGTTTGACATTTCTCAGTAATGACACCCTCAGACGCCCACTATCATTCATGCTATGCCGTCAGTGGTAACTCAGATGTTAAGGGGTTGAAGCTTTTCCTCCCAAATCGGCTATGCTTTGTTTTTTCAACAAAGGTATGCATTTCCTGCATATTATATGTTTCTCACAATTGTTTTTGTTAGTTGCGCACAGCTGATACTGAGTTTTCTCGAGTGATGGATTATGACCTCTACCATGCTTACATGGACTCGTATGTTTTATTTCATATCTAACTGAAGTAAGAGAGAATAGAAAGAGATGTGAAAGAGATGGGAGATGAGGATGAGAGAGGGATGTGGAAGAGAGAATAGAGAGATGAGGATAAGAGAGGGATAGGAAAGAGAGAAGAGTTATTTGCAAGTTGCATGCTGATACTGAGTTTTCTCGATTAATAGCTTATAGACAATACCATGTTTAAATAGACTCCTACGTTGTTATTACATTATGTGACATATGTAAGAAAAGGGAGGGGAGAGTCAATTATATTTGAGTAATTGATCTCATATTGAAACATTCATTTCTCAGACCTATGTTTTATGGAAGAGGAAATGTACTCCTGATAAACTAATCTTTTATCAAACGGTAAATGGTGAATTAATATAACATTTAGAATAATTGAGAAAGGGTGATATCCACAGGGACTAGCTCACATTTAACTTAAAATAACATTTCTCTGCTTTGGACTGATGAGTATATGATTATTGCATGTTAAATGACTAACACAAACCTTACATTTATGCATGTGCATGTGTCAGGAAGGCTCCCAAATAATTCTGAGGGGCCTATCCTATTTTTGTAATTGAATGATAATGTGCTAATCCATTACCTTGAGTTGTCTGCACTCAGGAAAACATCTCTATCAAGTGTTAACCCAATAACTAGGACAGCTCTGAAGGCCAAGGGTCAGAGAGAGGCTGCAGAGGGCACCCCCAACCCACGGGCAAGGAGGCACGAGGTCCTTCGAGATGAGAAGATTCTAATCTTCAACTTTCTGATGGGATGGGATGCTTCTTCATCTTTCTGCTCAGACAACTCTGCAGGACGAGCGATGGCTTCAGAGGCTCCATGTTTCTTGGAGGGGCAGATTTCTTCCTAAACATCTTCCATCACGGGTCGGGGCATTTGGATGTGCCACTTGGAATAGGCTCTGCTCTCAAGCAGATAGCAGAAGGAATGCAGGCAGATGAGCCTCTGTTTCACTGGGAAATCATAAAATGCTCACTGAAATGAGCCACAAAAAGCAGAGCAATTGGGGGGGTTGAAATATGGCGCTCTGGTGAAGAAGATTTTTGAGCCAATCAGCACCTCAGTGCTAATCTACAGTATCAGGATGTCTTCACACACCAGACATTCTGTGTCATAAAGCAGAGATGGGGACTCGAGTCTGCGACTCGGACTCGAGTCGCACTTAAGTCGCACACACAGAGACTTCAGACTTGACTTGGACTCGTGACCAAAAGACTTCAGACTCGACTTGGACTCGTGTGTTGGGACTCGTGAACAATCATTGTGTTTTCTATTTTTGGCGTATTAAAGGTGGGGTAGGTACATTTGAGAGAAACCGGCTCGAGATCGCTAGAATTTGAAAATACACAACCGGAGATAATCTGCTAGAGGCTGCTACTTCCTTATAGAGCCCGCCTCCTCCAACACACACGAACGAGCACATGACCAATGAGGGCACGAGATAAGTTTGTGCCCAGATGGAAGGCTGACAGGCAGGTAGGCCATCCAGTTATTTTAGCCGGGCTCATTACGCAGACGTGCGCGCCTCTGTTACTACCTCGTAGTAACACAATAGCGACCGGCGGCACATCTGCGGCTTATTATACATCCATGACCTGCGGCTGTACCGCTTGTAATTAGGTTCAACTACAAAAACTTCGAACAAAACGCCGGCGGCACCAACAAAAGGAGCGCACACTGCAAAGTCTGCAATATCAAAATCAAGGATGCTGGCGCAACAACGTCGAATTTCATCAGGCACTTCAAAACTCACCCGGAGAGGTCAGTCACATTAACGCATGGACGGTTAGCAAACATGTTTAGCTCAGCATCAGCTATGTAATGTTAACTTAGCTTGCTACTAGCTTTGTATTTGTGATACTGATTTCTGATTCTGAAGTGTTTTGCTTATAAGTTGTTTGCATTTAGCTAACTGTTTTTCCTCATATTGCATTGCAATAGCCTGTTTAAAGTGATCATATAACAAACAACTAATCAGTACTGATACTGTATGCTAATAGATATAGGAGTGATAATAACATAGTAAATGCTTTGAATTTCTTAGATATAGCATGCAGTATTCTTATCAGACTGGATAGCAGCAGACAATAGAAGGCTTATTACAACCAGAAGAGACATGAGACTTTTATTTTTTAGAGACTTGAGACTTGACTTGGACTCGTGACCAAAGACTTGAGACTTGATCAAGTTTCACCCCACAAAGACTTGAGACTTGACTTGGACTCGTGACCAAAGACTTGAGACTTGACTTGGACTTGCAAAAAAAGACTTGTGAACATCTCTGTCATAAAGAAAGGAGGAGAACGAGTCAGGAGGACATGTTCTTCTAGCTCTTGTACAAAGATAACATTTGAATTGAATGACCAGATGATTACAGATGTACAATTAATGATTGTTTTTATATTTCCGATGAACAGATATGTGTTAAATAGTGGTGACAAATATATTTTGTCAGATCAGATTACACTTTCACACTAAACAAAATAAATTAATTGATATTTTCAGATTTATAAGGTATTGAACAATAAGATATTTCTAATATTATAACAGACAATGTTACTATCCTTAATCATTACCAGGTAAAATGTACAACGAGGAAACCAGATTACCAGGTTCCCAATCCAGGTGCTACTGCATGCTATATTTCTGGGCCAGATAGAAAAACAAATGTTCTATCCACTCCACTTAAATACTCAGCAGGTGATGTAGATTTTTTCAAAAAGGCCTTAATCACTCCTTTTAAACGAACTAAAACTAATTCTGCAGTAAGTTTAATGTTAGACTACGCACATGAACGCAATATTAGCAACTGTTGGCTGTGCCAAAATGTGCCAGAATCTATGCATTCTCCTATATTTAGCCCAATTCCTTTCACGAAAGCTGACCATGGTTTAGTGAGCTGGAATGACATAGCATCCAGAATTAGCGATGAGGCTGAGGACTGCTACACTCCTTCCTACCCATAGACTCTGAGCAACCTTTACAGTACGAGGGCTTAGTCTCTCTCATTGTTGATACAGTAAATACAAAATTACCTGCCTGACGGTTTCAAACGAATAGATGTTTTGATTTTTCCTTGAATAAAGAACAGATGTTTTGATTTTTCCTTCCTCAGGTTTATACAATAAAATGTCAGATTTTTCCTTTTCAGATTTTGAACAAATGTATTTGAATAAAATGTATGTACTACTACTAAGTGCCTTACTCTTGAATAAGCGTACTGAAGTAACAGTAAAGTAATGTTAAAGATTGAGGACACTGTAACTTTACAGATTACAGATTGATCAATTCATCACTGTGAATTTATACCTTAACTGGGAATTGTAGCTGGATCTCTCATGATTCTGATTTCATACCTCAATTGGATTTCTTATTATCCTAAATTCTAATTGTGTTTTAATAAGTAATTGCCTTGAAGTGAATCTTTGAGATGTAAACTGATTTTAATTTGTGTTTGATGAATGAGATTAACTTAGTGATAAATGATAAAAGGTCTTATTTTTGAAACATATATTCTGCTATTATATTTTTGTATTTCATGTGTGTTATTATTGTGCTTTTGACAAAAGAAGTCAAACACTGAAGAAAGATGATTTTTCTATTATGATTGACTGTGTTCATTCATGGTGATTGAAATGTTTTCAATCTTGTTTTACTTTTTCATGTAATTGATGTATGTGAGCCCACACAACTCTGAAGACGCTTATTGATTTAAGGGACTGAAATATTCTAAAACTAATGTTAATTGGTTATCATAAATTGATAAAAAGGAAGGAACTGTCAGAGAATATTTTAAGGATATCTCTTTGTGTTTTAAGATTCTCAGTCTTTCTTAGAAACTGTTGGATTACAAGATATGCTCCACATGTCTCCTGCAAGGAATTTCTCAGGAAGACACAGGTCAAAAGGTCTTCTGCCTTTCCTGTGGGAGGAAGGGTTTACTGCCCGATGCAGTTACGAGTAGGGTTGGGTATCGTTTGAATTTCCACGATTCCGATTCCGATTCTACTTTTCGATTCCGGTTCTTAACGGTTCTCGATTCCGGTTCTTTGAGGGGCAGGGTAAAAAAAACGATACATGCTTCTTCCACCAAAAAGATTAAATGTATTCGAGAAACTTTTACACAGGTTAGTTTACAGTAATATTCACATTAATCAGTCTGTTTATATTCACTGCTATGTAACTGTAACCTGCGAACCACTGAAGCTACAACAGTGCAACAGTCCAACTTTTAAAGAACAGTTATTTTGAGAAAAACAAGCATCTGCCTTCTCAGGCATACAGGGAAGAAAGGTTTGAACATTTTGAAGTAAAATGCTTCAATCTGGTGCACTTTAAGCAGAATTTCTAGAGACTAGATCTAGGGGGTACAACTCCAAACACCCATATGAAAAAGATCGGTTTACATTTTAATAATTAAATAAGTATGTGAGCATAACCAGTAACCTACCATAGCCAATAACAAATACATGTAACGTATTTTATTTTTGTTGTTCATTCATATTGTCACAGTCTTAAGGAGAACCCAAATGCAGCACTCGAGAAACCAAGGAGAATTGGTAATATCCTTTATTGGAGATTCCACTGGATCGGAGGAATACCAACCGGGCAGTATAACGCACCGGAGGACAGCGGGCAGAAGGTGAGTCAGGGACAGGCAGAGGGTCAGGGAGTAAGCGAGGCGGTCAGCGTGGATACAGGCAGGGTCGGATAACAGGCCAGGCAGGATAGTCGAGGGACAGGCAGGATCAGGAAACAGGCAGAGCAGGCAGGTCGGGGACAGGCAGGGTCGGAACCGGGTAGGCAATCTAGTGTTGAACGCGGGAGAGACAAGCATGAGGCAAAGTACAATCTGGCAAAGAGTGTGTGTCAGGTGCGAGTTTAAATACTGGCAGAAGCTAATGGGTGCAGAAGAGAAAGAGAGTGAGTTAACGAGTGGGTGTGGAAAACAGGTGAGACAGGTGAATGGAAAACTACTGGTGAATGATGGAGCAGACTATGACAGAACCCCCCCCTTAATGGACGGCTCCTGACGTCCCTAAATGCTAATCTACAGATGAAGGTGGGAGGTGGGATTAGTACTCATCTGAAAAAGTTCTTTCCGCCTCCCTCTCCTGCCCCCTGTGGGAATCTGCATCTTCATCAGAAGCCTGCCCCTCGCTGTCCTCCTCTGACGAGCTGACGGTAAGAGGAGAGACTCTCCCTGTGTCTCTGCCCGTCAACGTGACGGTCTTAGACGGTTGCTCGGGATTACGCCGATGGAACTCCCTGATGAGCCGGGGGTCCAACACATGACGAGCTGGAACCCAACACCTCTCCTCAGGGCCGTAACCCTTCCAGTCCACCAGGTACTGGACTCCTCTTCCTCTGCGACGGGAACGAAGAAGTCGTCGGAGAGTGTACGTAGGCCCGCCGTCAATCATCCGGGGGGTGGTGGGGGAGGGATCGCAGGAACCAAGGCACTCTCTCGGACAGGTTTGATCCTGGAAACGTGGAAGGTGGGATGGATCCGCAGAGTCCGAGGCAGTCTTAGCCTTACTGCTGCGGGATTGATTATTCTGACAATCTCAAACGGTCCAATGAATTTAGGTGCAAGTTTCTTTGAATCCACCCGTAAAGGAATATCCCGGGAGGAAAGCCATACCTTTTGGCCCACCTGGTAGACAGGTGCTTCAGAACGTCGGCGGTTGGCAGAGGAGGCGTACCGGTTGGCCGAACAGACGAGAGTTCTCCGGGCTTGATTCCAGGTCTGTCGACAACGACGGATGAAAGCCTGGACGGACGGACAGGTAACCTCCCTGTCCAGGGCCGGAAACAGAGGGGGTTGAAGCCCGTAAGCACACTGAAATGGGGACAGCTTGGTGGCCGAACTGACCAGAGTGTTGTGGGCGTACTCGACCCAGAGCAGCTGTTTAGCCCAGGCCGCTGGGTTCTTGGAGACTATACATCGTAAGGTTGTCTCCATCTCCTGGTTCTTTCTTTCTGTCTGACCGTTGGACTGCGGATGGAAACCGGATGACAGACTGACCGTGGCCCCAAGGAGCGTGCAGAATTCCCTCCAGAACACCGAGGTAAATTGAGGACCACGATCGGAAACCACATCAGTAGGCAGCCCATGGAGCCGGAACACATGGAGCAGGACCAGCTCTGCCGTCTCTTTAGCTGAGGGGAGCTTGGGTATCGGCACAAAATGAGCCATCTTACTGAATCGGTCTACCACCGTCAAGATGGCAGTGTGTCCGTTGGACGGTGGCAGACCAGTAACAAAGTCCAAAGAAATGTGAGACCAGGGGCGATGAGGGATAGGCAGAGGTCGTAGGAGACCAGCAGGAGCTTGGTGAGAAGACTTGTTCTGATTGCAAACGGGGCAGGCATTAACAAATTCCCTGGTGTCCTCCTTAAGTGTTGCCCACCAGAACCTTTGCTGGACTACCTCCCATGTGCGTTGGATCCCAGGATGGCAGGTGAGTCTGGAGTTATGAGCCAACTGGAGAACATCAGACCTCAACGTCTGCGGAACGAACAGGCGGTTCGGAGGACAGGCACTGGGTCCCGGCTGGTCCTGCTGGGCAGCCTTGACCCTCTCCTCCACCTCCCAGATGAGGGCGGCGACGAGCTGAGAAGTCGGAAGGATGGTGTCCAAGCCCCTGGGAATGTTACCTGCCTCTCCAAACTGACGAGAAAGAGCGTCAGCCTTAATGTTCCGAGAACCAGGGCGGTAGGAGAGGGAGAAATTGAACCTAGTGAAGAAAAGGGCCCATCTAGCCTGTCGGGAATTCAGTCTGCGGGCCGACCGGATGTACTCCAAATTCTTGTGGTCGGTCCACACCAGGAAAGGTTGACTGGTCCCCTCGAGCCAGTGACGCCACTCCTCCAGAGCCAACTTCACTGCTAGCAGCTCCCGGTTTCCCACATCATAATTCCTTTCCGCTGGAGTCAAACGCTTTGAAAAGAAAGCACAGGGATGGAGTTTTTGGCTGTCCATTGCTCGCTGAGACAGGATGGCTCCCACCCCCATATCAGAAGCATCCACCTCCAAAACAAACTGTCTTACAGGATCGGGTACTCGGAGGATGGGGCCGGAGGTGAACCTCGCCTTAAGGTTCTGGAATGCCTCCTCAGCCGAGGAGGACCACTGGAACATGACCTTAGAGGAGGTCAGGGCTGTGAGAGGAGCGGCCAAGGTACTGTATCCACGAATGAACCTCCGGTAGAAGTTGGCGAACCCGAGGAACTGTTGTAGCCGCTTCCGGGAATCTGGAACCGGCCAGGAAGTGACTGCATCAACCTTGGCAGGATCCATCTCGATGCTCCCTTGTCCCACGATGTATCCCAGAAAAGAGACAGAGGATGTGTGAAACTCGCACTTCTCCGTTTTAACAAACAGCGAGTTCTCGAGTAATCTCCTGAGAACCGCCTGGACGTGGTGCACGTGTTCTTTCAGTGTCTTGGAAAAGATCAGGATGTCATCCAAGTACACAAACACGTGTCGGTCCAACATGTCTCGGAGCACATCATTTACCAACGCCTGGAATACTGCAGGGGAGTTGGTAAGCCCAAAAGGCATGACTAGGTACTCGTAGTGCCCCGAGGTGGTGTTGAAGGCGGTCTTCCACTCATCCCCCTCGCGAATACGTACCAAGTGGTACGCGTTACGCAAGTCCAGCTTCGTGAATATGGTTGCTCCCTGCAACAACTCAAATGCAGAAGAGATAAGAGGCAGTGGGTATCGATTCTTGATTGTAATGTTATTAAGACCCCGAAAGTCGATACAGGGCCTTAGGGTCTTGTCTTTCTTCTCTACAAAGAAGAACCCTGCGCCAGCAGGTGATGAGGACGGGCGAATAATCCCAGCCGCCAGAGCGTCATTGATATAAGTCTCCATGGAAACTCTTTCCGGAGCAGACAGGGAGTACAATCGACCCCTGGGAGGGCTGGTGCCGGGATGCAGGTCGATGGCACAGTCGTAGGGCCGGTGTGGTGGTAGGGAAGTAGCCCTCGACTTGCTGAATACTTCCTTGAAGTCCAGATATTCCGGTGGAACTCCTGTAACATCCAGAACTTGGCTGGGGTTCCCCGAGCGTTGAGGCGCGGCAGCCTGTTTCAGACAGATCTGATGACAAGAGGGGCTCCATCCCAAAATGGCTCCCGTCTCCCAGTCAATGTTAGGGTTGTGGCGGCGGAGCCATGGGTAACCCAGGATAAGCGGGATATGTGGAGACCGGAGAACATGAAACTGAATAGTCTCGTGATGGTTCCCAGACAGGAGCATGTGAACGGGTACAGTCTGATGAGTCACTGTCCCCAGCAGGTGACCGTCTAAGGCGTTGGCTGGAACTGGGCGAGATAAGGGAACCCGGTCTATACCCAACTGCAGCATAAGCTCTTCATCCATAATACTCGCGTCCGAACCAGAGTCAATAAAAACTGCAAGAGCCTGAGAGCTATCCGGCAATAGCAACCTGGCGTGGCTCAATGGTCTCTGAGTGGGAACAAATCCAGGGGTTTGGCTCACCAGTATGTTCCCCATTACTGCTGAGCCTTCGCCTTTTACCGGGCAGTGAGAAACGAAATGGCCGGCCCGGCCGCAGTAGAGACACAGGTTACGACGTCTGCGATGCTCACGTTCCTCCAAAGTGAGGTTGGTGCGACCCACCTGCATGGGCTCATCCCCCCCTGGTTGCGGCTCTGGAGTGAGGTGAGGAGTCGCAGCCAAACTCGGACGTCGGGGCGCCCAGGCATGTTGAACTTCCGCCGATCGTCGCTCCCGTCTCCGTGTCTGGATGCGCCGATCCATGCGGGAAGTCAGTTCAATCAACCCATCCAGTGAATTGGGCAAATCAAACGACACAAGCTCATCTTTGATGTAATCCGCCAACCCACGCAGATAGGCGTCACACTGGGCTGCAGAATTCCAGTTGCTGAGGCGGCTCCGGGTGCGAAACTCAATGGCATAATCCACTATAGATCCATTACCCTGGCTCAGGTTCAATAGTCCTCCTGCAGCGTCTGGACCCACAGACACGGGTCCAAACACCTTGCGCAGCTCCGCAGAAAAAGCGGGGAACGAAGAGCAGGCGGGTGTTTGTTGCTCCCATTCCGCTGTGCCCCACAGTCGGGCTTTCCCAGTCAAATGATTGACCGTGAACGCCACACGAGCAGCTTCAGAAGCGAAAGTGTGTGGCTGCAGTGCAAACAGGATAGAACAGTTCGTAAGAAACGGGCTGCAGCCCTCCGGTTCCCCGGCGTAGCGCTCCGGAGTTCCCACCCGAGGCTCCGGGGTAAATCCCATCAGAGGTGATGCAGAAGCGGGTGTCGACGGCATAGGAAGAGGCGCTGGAGCGGCCACTCCTGCCACTAGCTGCTGCACAGTAGCCGTTAGCTGCTGTAGCTGCGCAGCTAAATAGGTTAGCGTCTGGTCATGTGAAGATGTAGCATGATGAGCCTCGGTGGCCAGGGCGGCTATCGAGGCTTCCTGCCTCTGGAGAGCGTCCTCAACTCTCTCGAAACGGTCTCTTGGTGAAGAGGAGTGCGCTGGGTCCATGTTCTGGCCAGATTGTTCTGTCACAGTCTTAAGGAGAACCCAAATGCAGCACTCGAGAAACCAAGGAGAATTGGTAATATCCTTTATTGGAGATTCCACTGGATCGGAGGAATACCAACCGGGCAGTATAACGCACCGGAGGACAGCGGGCAGAAGGTGAGTCAGGGACAGGCAGAGGGTCAGGGAGTAAGCGAGGCGGTCAGCGTGGATACAGGCAGGGTCGGATAACAGGCCAGGCAGGATAGTCGAGGGACAGGCAGGATCAGGAAACAGGCAGAGCAGGCAGGTCGGGGACAGGCAGGGTCGGAACCGGGTAGGCAATCTAGTGTTGAACGCGGGAGAGACAAGCATGAGGCAAAGTACAATCTGGCAAAGAGTGTGTGTCAGGTGCGAGTTTAAATACTGGCAGAAGCTAATGGGTGCAGAAGAGAAAAAGAGTGAGTTAACGAGTGGGTGTGGAAAACAGGTGAGACAGGTGAATGGAAAACTACTGGTGAATGATGGAGCAGACTATGACACATATCTTATTTTACTATTTTATTTAAATGCATATTTTTTGTATCTCTCCAGTTTAAAACGATATGTCTGGTTTACTGTCCTATAGTATACATTGGAATGATTCCAAACCTGTTTTATCCCAATAATTATAAAGGAGAGCCTTGGAAATATGTGTTTACGTAAATTGTGATCAAAACGTTTGAGACCCACTGAGATAACTTAGACTAAAGTGAACTATCTAAACACTGAGAGTCCTTTACCTCACTGAGCTGAAGTTATCAGCCTCAGTCTGACTGTAGAGGACTCTCCCTCCACATCATTGTAGAAAGATCTTCTTCTTCCGTTAGAGCAGCTAGCACCAGATGCTAATAACAACAGCGCCCTCCCTTTCTCCCTCGCTCACTCGCACTTTGGCTGTGAGCTGCGGTTGCCAGATAAGCCAACATCCCCCATTTTCATCACTTACAGCGCCCATCGTACAGGGGAAATGAAAATTGTAACCGGGATGAAAAGGGTGTTACATTTACTTAATTATGAATGTTGTTACATCAAGGCCAAAAAATTAGGATGAGCACCAACGGTCAAAACACATTTTTTTCCTCCCAGAGCTGCCAGCGCAGCGCCTCCACAGATCTGGCGCCCTAGGCGAACATCTATAACGCCAGTGCAACGGGCCGGCCCTGGTCTCAGGTTACGCTGTAGGAAGTGTAGGTACAACGCTACATTTCCCGCCCCGCTGCAGTCATGCAGTAGGCTACGGAGAGCGGCGAGAAACATTTCCTCAGGCATCGAAAAGCGGAACCGAAATTCACATTTCTAAATGATGCCGTTGGAATCGAAATGTTGGAACCGGTTCTCGGTACCCAACCCTAGTTACGAGACAAACAATCTTTGTTTGTTCATCTGTTATCGATTTAGAGTAAAAGCCCACGTTTCTAAGCTCCGCCCCTTCTCAGAGACCAGGTCCGAGCGGTTCTTTCTTTGTGTGGGAAGAATTGATTTGGCAGCCTGCATTAACAGTGCGAGTTGCTTTGTTAATCCTCCGGCCGTATTAAACTCTTAATAAATATCAGTGTTTGACATTCAGAACTCCTACTCCTCCCGTGTCTCTCTGAGTCCTTTCCATTGCAACAGAAGTTTCCCTTACAAAGGGTAACCCTAGATTATGTTTATCCATCGGATAGTAAACAACCAAATTTACATTTTCAGTGTCTTTTTATATACATATATCTTTCTATATTCACAGTGTTTACAGCTGTGGTGTCCGGTCAAATTTGGGAACACCAAAGCAAGGGTGGAGGAACTAATGCGACAGGAGGGTCATATAGTTGAGACATGATTATTTCATTATCTAGTCCTGTACCTGTGCATCCTTCAACCTCAAGTTTGAGGCTATGTGCCAGGGGGGTTGTAAAAGCAGCAAGTTTATAGCCCCCTGCAGGTAATTGCTTCCCTTCAAGAATAATTCAAAACCATGACATAAGATGACTTGGAACAATTTTAACTGTGGAGACCATGAGAGAGCTTCAACAGCTTTGTCTACTAGTTTGGTCAACCTTATCTTTGCTCTCTTTGCCGAGGTCACATGTTCCCTTTGACCCTTATTGACGGCGGGCATGCTTCCAAATTGGGACAGAGCCAGAATCAATGACACATCCGCTGAAAATGCATTCATCGCATTCATGGTTAATAATCTCTGCATTTGTTTCAACAGTTCCTCAAACAATGTGTTGTTTCTACAACATTCTCACAGATTATGGTTGAGATCTTAACATCGAGACAAGAGAGTCCCTAGAAAAAAATAATTCAAATAAAGAAGGGCAGAGGGACCCCAAAGCGGTGGTCAAGTGATGAACAGGGGAAAATGAGCACTGTGCTGTGATTTCTGCATTGAATTAATAATTTCCAAAAGAACAAAAGAGAGAAAAACATGAATTGTGGTTTTATTTTTAGCTTCTGCCAGTTTTTGTTTCGATGCTATGGTTGTACAGATCATCCCCTGAAAATAATGCAGACAATGCTCTCCTGTAACATTTGGTTGAGTGGAATCCGATCGTTTGTGAAGTTATTCTCAAGTTCTGTAGACAGCTCCTTTTTGAATGTGTTGTTTTAGTCTACACTTAGTTTTAAATAAATCAATGATAGTCGTAGAGAATAATAAAGAAAAGCAGAACATTGATAATAAGTTAATAATATCAGTAATTATAATTATAATATAATTAAAACCTGTAGCGGTGTCCTTGTAGATCTTACTTACTGTGTTTAAGTCACATGCACTGTACCTGTTTTTGGTGAGTACTTTTTCATCTCTTTTGAAAACATTATTTCGTAGCAGAATAGAGAGAGGAAAGAGGGAAGGGAACTTCTTTTGAGTACAACCTCATCTCTTTTGATCTTCTGGGGGAGAGAACAGCATCTTGTCTCACTGATGTACAGTAGAGGATGCCTGTGATCTGACAGTCTTCTCACCTAACATGGATTTTACTTTGTCTGTCACTTTATCCTTCTCCATCACAGCCCCTTACTTCCCTTGCCAGAACTTTCTAATATAGAGTGGTGCATCTGAAGTCTCCTATATTCTATTGCAGCTCATGATCCGACCTACATTTTATATTCTGGGAGTGTTCCCTGCCTGAAAACAGGAACTATTTTTATAAACACCTCCATCATGTTCTGCAAAGTTTAAATATATCTACCTAAAATCCATGATAAATACAAACAAACTGGAGCCATGATTGAAAATTGCAGATAAATCTGTTCTGAACAAAATGAAGGTGTGCTTTGTCCAGGATGACAAATACTGCCTAGCATAAAAGCCGATGTAAGATAAAAAGGAAAACATATCAAGTGATTATATTTGTTTATTTATAATAGCTTTAGGTCTGTGCTGCAAAAAGTATTGATTTGTGCTTTTGGGAGTCACTCCAGTGTTCTAAAGGAAAACAATTACATTATGCACGCTGACAACTGAACGTGTC
This sequence comes from Pseudochaenichthys georgianus, assembly GCF_902827115.2. Classification (NCBI taxonomy): domain Eukaryota; kingdom Metazoa; phylum Chordata; class Actinopteri; order Perciformes; family Channichthyidae; genus Pseudochaenichthys; species Pseudochaenichthys georgianus. Next base: position 19,048,315 of record NC_047510.2, read on the forward strand.
AAAGTCTACAGACATGTGCATCCAATTTAGATGACTCACCCCACTCCTGCCATTACAGTGATTGATAGCCAGATTAAAGAAATAGTGGATGACACTTATTTGGGAGCTATACAAGACATTAAACAGACATTTTAGTATGGTTTACAAAAACACATGAGTGTCTCTTTTGTCTCGAGATGCTCTGAAAGTTCCAGGTTGACAAAACAATGATTTTATTTCTCTTTTATTGAGTCTGTGCTCATTTAATCTTTTATCTGCTGGTATCAATCTGTCAAAGTCAAACACAGAAATTTACTCAATAAGGTGGTTAATGTCTGTAGCGAAATAACTGGCACGGCAAAGAAAACTCTGCAGGATCTGTATCGGCCGAGTCCGGCGCACTTCCTGGGGGCTTGCAAACTTCCCTCTCTCCGGCAGAAACAGGAAATGCCGTAACTGTATGTAACAACGGTATCAAATCAGCATCTCTTAGACAAACAATTTAAATTAATAACTCAAATAAAACTCCAAACATCTTTAATTCTCTTTCGGTTTTAAACCTGATTTTTACAAGCATCTTAGTTTTTGCAACAGTCTGTAAATATACACAACTTTATAATTAAATGCACACATTTACCTTTTTCTAGACTAAACACAGGTATGATCCTAAAAAAAAAAAAATGAGGTTATCATGAGGTTTATCGCAGTTTATCAGTGGATGTTTGCTGGAACTACTTGTTAACAGCGTGATTCCTGACGGACACACACAGCGTTGAGACCGGTCAGGTAGAGACCGGTCTCAAGTCAGCACCAATGCAGACTCGCTGTTTGATGGCTTGATAGCCCACTCCCTCTCCACACCGCTCCACACTCGTTGGTTTGGAACAGCACTTAATGTGGCGGACCCTCCGCGCGAACGTGCAAACGGAAGGGTAGTGTGTAGGGGTAGGGTGTAGGGCGTGGTTTGGGATTGGGCCTAGATGTCCTTCAATATGGCGCGCTGAAATCCATTTCCGGGTCACTACCGGAGGATCGAGGAGTCGAAATTAGAGAAATGAGAAACCTTCCTGGTCCTTTGCAAGTCAACACAATTAAAGCTTCTTTAAATGGCAATGTGAATTTCCAAATAGTAACGTTTCACAAGGCCCACAAAAGGTCGCTGTGGAAATGCATCTTTCTGAAATTGTTTTGCTGTTGCTCACATTAAGTCTAGTGTTGTCTTGCAGTATCTTTGCGTTACTATGGAATATCTCTTGCCTTACCTGTGATCCATAGAGAAAGGGTAAGCTAAGCTGCATTATAATTTAGTATTATGTATGAAGTCTGTGTCATTGACAGTTGCCAAGGCTGATTGACACACGCTGTAGCTGTGATTATAATTGTAACCATGGATAACATCACTTTGCAGTTGCTGTAGTTATTTCTGTAGCCAGCTTTTGTTCCTATGATGACTGTATGGCCTAGATACATTAGTGTATACTGGATAGGACCTGGGGTTGTTTGTGTGCAGTGAAAGTGGTGGATGAGCGTTGTATTGAAGCTTCTGTAGCTCTGAACATCAACCAAACATCTGTCATATCGGATTAAGTAACCACAGGTTCAGCTCCATCTGGCTTTACGATGCTTTCTTGACTAATGTTATGTAATAGGGGAAGCTAAAGTAGTCACATTACAGCTACATATAGCCATAATATGCATAGTAGAAGAATTAACCACAAATGCAGCAATGACCACATCCACAGCCACAACCACCACAGCCAGGCAGAGCAGCTGTGCTCACAGCCACTTCCTTTCCAAATGAGTAATGCCCAATATATTCATAATGTGGCATAAAGTCTCACATAAACGCTCCTTTCTGCAGTATTAGCTGAGTGTTTCACTAAACTGGCAGAGAGTCTAACTGGACTGGCCCAACTCACTAACTGCTCCTCTGGATCAGATAGCATGTAAGATGTATTGCGATATAGGCAAACAATGTTCAAACAAAAAAAAACCCTCTCTGACCCTTTTGGGGCTGCTTGGGATTAAGGCCCCGTCTACACGGACACGAAACGGGTTGTATCTGCTACAGTTCTCTATCTATGGACGGTTCGTCCACACGAGGCCGTAACGGAACCGGGGAAACGGAGCCCTCAAACGGTAACGGGTCCCAAGGTGGGTAGGTCTGCGGACGGAACGCTCTGGGGGGCCAAGCGGCTCCGTGTGTACGCCCTATACGCCATAGCCCCGCCTCTCCCCACCTCTCCTGCTCACCCGCGTCATTGCTGATGTGTTTCGCGTCTCGTGTGGACGGACACGTTTATTGAGCCGATACCGTGTGGACGGAAGACTTTTTTTATATCGAATTCGGTTCGTTCTCCGTTTCGTCTCCGTGTACAGTAGATGCAGCCTTGCGCTGCCAGAATCAAATTCTCTGTTGGGGAATCAAATAGTTGACCTTGGGATAAATCTCTACGATAAGCAGAACAGAACATTAAGATGATTGCCCTTCTCTTCACAAATGGGTTGTAACATTAGCAAATGTCTCACAAAATCTATTTCACATCGTATATTTTCCTCAAATTACACGCTAAAATGGTAGGGACAAGACTGATGTTATTACACATTCACATTCACCATACAACCCATACAGTATAAATTGTCCATCACAGACGATCAACATCAGTTTTGCTGAGCCGAGCAGCTGTTACTCTTCACCTTTCTCAGGTCAGTTAGCCCACTGTTGTCCTGAATTAGAGAGTGGATGTCCCACGTGTTTTCATCTGTTGTTGGTGCTTGTATGGAAAGGCAGGGAGCATTCAGAAAGAGAAATTCCTTTAAACGTAATTGCTAACTTTATGCAAAGGTGCAATTAACGCACCGTGAAATAGGACAAAGAACAAATCACCATGGTAGGTTTGGAGTAAGTGCAATTGATGCCAAGCTTGCTCTTTTTGTAGATTAATCCATTTTCTTTGCAAAAAGGTGTGAGTCATTCGAGCATTAAGGGCTGAAAGGAATGTAAGTTCAAAAGGATTGCAAATGCTCACTCTTTTTTTGATTATACGTTGTCAGATTTTAATCACCAACTGACCTGTTGATTGACAAAATATTTATTACATTCTCGTCTTCTGTGATGATTTTCAGGTATTCAAATAAAACGTTTCCTCTCTTAAATGACTAATGTGAAAAATACATACCGTAGTACTTCATTGGTTTGACAGTGCGCTATAAGATTGCACTTAAATCTATCATCCTCATTTCTATTAGTCTAGTTTTTCTGCCTTGAATAGTTTAAAACCTGTTAAAGGTTTTTTAGTCATCATTCAAATCGGTTCAGAGGGTGTGACAGGCCCAGAATTGTTTTATGATTGGTTGTCAGTGTTTTGTGAGCAGGACCATTTACTGCATCCAAATGATTTTTCCGGTCAAACTTTTCAATATCTTTTCCAGTACAACTCCCCATCACAAACCTTATCTGATGAAAACATATTTAATGATCGACTACACCCAGTGGCGGCACCAGGGTATGGCTGGGGTAGGCTACAGCCATACCAAGAAATGGCTTAGCCCTACCTTAGCCCGACCATGAAAAATTATGTTAAAGTAAGCATGTTGAGAACACGGATTGCGAAAATCTTCCAGTCGTGTCCACAACACACAAACTGATCCTGCTGTAACAACACGTGCACGTTACTGACGCAATATGGTTGAGACCATTCGGGCTTATGCTAGAGGGGTGTAAGCAATAGTCTAAGTAGTTTTACTCTCGCGTTATAATATCAGCGCGGCCGCGGTCAGATCAAAATGCCTCCGAATGCAATTTGAACAGACCTACAGTCAATCAGAGCAACGAAACGTTGGGTCTGCTGCGTCATGCATTACTGATTCGTTCACAGTGAAAAGTCCCCAAACTCGCGCCGAGTAAATTGCAGACAGACAGCAGAACTTCTAGGATTAATTGTATATTTCGGATGGATATATTTGTCCTTAAAGGGAAATGGAAACACTTTTCAAACTGCTTTCCATGCGACAAGAAATGTATTTATCTAGTCTATTTCCAATGTAAACGATTGAGATAGGCACATTTATTTTTTGAAATACGCGCCTAATGACCTTGGGCGCTTCCATCGATCCAGGACTTTCCTAGTGACGTCACTGTGTGGGTACGGCTTCCTGGGCCAAAGCTCAATACAGCTGCAAACAACATGGCGTGCAATGCACCAGTGGTTTCCAACAAAAGAAAACGGTCGTCGTCAGGAGCGTATTGTATTGCCCCAGGCTGCACAAATGGTTTTTATAGAAAGAAGGAAGAAGTACATTTTCATAGGCTGCCACTAAAGGATGAGAAGCTGCTCAAAGCATGGTATAAGCAAGTTATTTCCATGAAACGGTCCGATCCGCCGCTGAATCAGTACGCACGTGTGTGCAGTGAACACTTTACAAATGACGATTATGTCCACAAAATGAGGTTTGATGAGTCTGGATGCCTGGTTCAATACAAAACATCGGATTTGAAGCCAGGATCTGTTCCCACAATATTCGATTTCTCATCGTATGCAGTCGGGAACACCGACCGTCCCAGCACGTCGGCCGCGCAAGACAATGACACCAGTGTCAACAAACGTGAAGTTCGAGCCACCAAACGAGCTGCTTCAGCTGCCGAGAGAGAGGTAAATATTGCAGCACTACCAGATTACTAGCTCACACATGTATTTACTGACACAGTGTGACCTTATTAATTTATGTATATATATATATATATATTAGTGCTGTCAAATTTATCGCGTTAACGGCGGTAATTAATTTTTTGAATTAATTGCGTTAAAATATTTAACGCATTTAACGCATGTGCAGAATGGCCCGCCCCATACGTGCCACCAGTGGCAGCGCCAGGGTATGGCTGGGGTAGGCTACACCCATACCAAGAAATGGCTTAGCCCCACCATGAAAAATGATGTTAAAGTCTGCCAACTCGCGCGGAGTAACTTGCACAGACAGCAGTTAGTAAGATTGATTTCAGTAGCCACGGTTTTGAAAACTTTTGTCACGAAGTGATCGTCTTCTCAATAGAACATCATTGATAACGGCATGGTGTTGTTGCAGGAAGTCCCGACGCAGAATACTCTTGCTGTAGTACAGGGCAGAGCCATATAATAGTAATAATATGGCTCTGGTACAGGGGTGCACATAACTGGTACGCAGGTTATGTGCGTAATCTGAAATGCGTACCGTCACTTGTGTCACAAAGCGCATTTGCGTACCGACGTACTTGTGAAGCTTTTCCAGAAGGCGGTTAGATCACCGGACGACAGAGTCAGTCTCCGTGTGCACAGACAGGGCGAGAGGGGTCTGCCTGCAGACCTCCACTCTCAGGACAGTTCCGGTGCAGACCTCCACTCTCAGGACACCTCCACTGTCAGTACAGGAAGTGCACGCTAAGAATTCCAAAATAAAATCACCACTATCAGTACAGTGCCACTTTCCAAACAGGAATGCACGCAAATACAAAATAAAATTGGATCGTGACGGATCGTGACACTTATTATATACATATGTATATATCTATATATATATATATACGGACACCTTGTATTGTAGTTACTATCAGTACAGCCGCAGCGCCACTTTCCGAACAGCAAATGCACGCAAATACAAAATAAAATCGTACTGACACTTATTATATACATAAAGTATATATAGATATAGATAAAAATAGGGACACCTTGTTTCATTTCATTTCAAACCTTTATTTAACCAGATTGGTCCCATTGAGATCATAGATCTCTTTTTCAAGGGAGACCTGCAGCATATAGGTTCCACATGAAACATAAAACAATAAAGGACATTATACATTATATTTACAGGATACATAGTTATAGACATTTACAAGTGCCCATTGTATCGGCAAGCATTTCATTTACCCTAGCTTTAAAAACATGCAGAGGAATGAGATTGCTCAGTTTCAATTCTTGCTGAAGATTGTTCCAAGCAAGTGGAGCTGCGCACATAAAAGCTGTCTTACCGAAGACAGTCCTTGCTCTTGGCACATCTAACAAGACCACATCATGTGACCTCAGACAATAGCTGCTTGCAACTCTCTGTGTTATCAGCGAGCAGATATAATACGGGAGTTTACCCAACAAAGCTTTATAGATAAAAGTGTACCAGTGACTGAGCCTCCGTACAGAGAGAGATGGTAAACCTGCCTTGGTATACAGTGTACAGTGATGTGTAAGCGCTTTACAATTTGTGACAAATCTCAGAGCACTGTGATACGCAGCATCCAATTTGCTCAGGTAATTGGCAGGTGCATTCATATACAACAAATCCCCATAGTCCAGCACAGGTAAAAAGGTCACAGTGACTAGCCTTTTCCTGGCCTCAAGCGAGAAACAGGACTTGTTTCTGAAAAAGAAACCTAGCCTAACCCTCAGTTTTTTTAGCAGGTTATTGACATGAAGTTTAAAAGAGAGACAATCATCAAGCCAGATACCCAGGTATTTGTAACAGGCAACAACTTCAAGTTTTGTTCCTTGCGTAGTTACAATATCTAAAACAGGCTCTGGAGTCTTTTTAGCTTTTGAAAAGAGCATTACCTTGGTTTTCTCAACATTTAAAAGAAGCTTTAGTTCAGAGAGCTGAGTCTGAATAGTGTTAAAAACAGCTTGTAATTTAACAACAGCCTCTTTAATGGAGGGACCTGCACAATACATTACAGTATCGTCCGCATAAAAATGTAAAGTAGCTTCATCCACATTATCACCTACGCTGTTAATATATATGGAGAATAAAAGTGGTCCTAAAACAGAACCTTGTGGTACACCATTATAAATGTTTAACCACTCAGAAGACAGCCCATCAACGTGAACACATTGGGACCTTTCAGAGAGGTAGTTCACAAACCACCCCACTGCATGGCTGGATATGCCTATACTGAGTAGCCTCTGCTTTAAGATGCGATGATCAACGGTGTCAAACGCTTTGGAAAGGTCAATAAACAGAGCTGCACAACTCTGCTTATTATCTAAAATAGTAGTAATGTCATTTACCACTTTCATTGTGGCAGTGATGGTACTGTGTTTCTTTCTGAATCCTGACTGATGTTTAGACAGGATATCATTTATACATAAAAACTCCTTTACTTGTTCACTCACTAAGCGTTCAAGCACCTTAGCCAGAACTGACAATTTAGAGATTGGCCTATAGTTATTTAAAATAGTTGCCTCCCCTCCTTTCAGTAAAGGCAAGACATAAGCAGACTTCCATACTTTTGGAATTGTGTTCGTGCTGAGGGAGAGGTTAAAAAGAGAAGTAAGAGGTGGAGCAATAAAATCTGCAGCTATCTTTAAAAAGAAAGGTTCTACGTTGTCCGGGCCAGCCGGTTTCCTAGGATCTAACTTGGATAATGCTTCATGAACAATACCAACAGTTAAAGGAGTAAAACTGAAAGGGTTTTCCAGACCACATTGTTCAGAGTCAAGGATTGGAGCGTTCACAGGAGCCACACAGCCAAACAGAGAGCCACAAGACACAAAATGCTTATTAAAACAATTTAGCATAGTAGCCCTGTCTGATATAATGCCAGATGCTGTGGTAAGGCACGGAGGTAGCTCATTTGGGATATCACCAGTGGAAATCGATTTTATGGCTTTCCAAAATTTCCTAGGATTATTCAGGTTTTCTGTGGTAACCGACAAATAGTACTTTGATTTAGCACTTTTTATTTGGGATGTGAAGCTATTTCTTAGCTGCCTAAAACGTAGCCATTCTACCTCTGAGCCTGATTTCCTAGCCTTAGCCCAAGCATTATTTCTCTCATGAAGGAGACTGGACAGCTCAGCAGAAAACCAGGGATTGTTTCGTCCCTTCACTCTAAATTTACGCAGAGGTGCATGTCTATCTATAATTTTCATAAAACTAAGATAAAAATAAGACCATGCAGTTTCTACATCAGCACACAAATTGATTCTACCCCAATCAAAATCAAACAGATCATGTAAAAAACCCTGCTCCACAAAGTGTTTTTTGTCTCTCTTTGTGATGACACGTGGTTTAACCTTTTGGACCTTAGTGTCCCTAATTGTGGCTACAACACAGTGGTCACTCACATCATTAGCAAATACTCCCACAGATGAGTATTTATGTGGAACATTTGTTAAAATTAGATCAATTAAGGAGGATTTGTTTGGGGACTTAATATTTGGGCGAGTAGGACTGTCTATAATCTGGGTAAAATTCAAAGAGGTACACAGGTTTTTAAAATCCTCTGACACAGAAGTTAACCAGTCCCAATTAAAATCACCAAGCAGCACTATTTCCTTGTAGGAAAGTTGAGATAACAGTTTTGCCAATGACGATAAAGAGTCCTTGACAGCCGAAGGGGCCCTGTAGCAGCCCACCACCATGAGCTGTTGACCCTTTGTTACCTCAATATTCACGGCTAAAAATTCTAGCTGTTTACTAACAGATTTGGAAACCATATTAGTTACACAAAACTTATTTTTCACATAAATGGCAACGCCACCACCTTTTTTAGGCCGGTCAGTACGATATACACTGTAACCATTTATGTAAATGTCAGAGGCCAAAATGGATTTATCTAGCCACGTTTCTGATAAGACAATGACATCAGCATCAGTAGAACTCGCCCAAATACGGACAAAATCTAAATTTAGGTAACAGACTACGCACATTTAAATGAATTAAACCTAGCCCAGATCTAGATATAAAATCAGCAGGAGTAGCTATTTGACTAATACTGCTCGGTGGACCTGGATTTGGCTGTACATTTCCTGATAGTAACAACAATAAAAATACCAAGCACCTTTTCCTCTTAATCAACACACATACATTGTCAGCTGTTCTAGAGTCACCAGCAAACTTCGCGAAAGTGAGATTAGAGTTTAAAAAACAATTCTGAAGGACCATCGTGGCAGGCATGTGAGAAAGACAAACATTTTCCGAAATGAATGTCCGCGACAGTGCAACCAGCAATTGTTTGTGCAACACCTCCGAAACTGTACAGGGGATGTCCACAGCGGGCGGCAGAACATACCCGAATCCAGTAGATTGTTCAGGACGACTAGCGATCTTCTCCTTGTCCAGCACAGCCAAGAAAAGGCACAGCAGAAACACGACACCCGCCATTCTCCCAGTCCAGCACAACAGTATCCACGCTGTTCCCGGAGCAAGGTGGAGCAGGCCTCAGCTACAGCAGCACAGCAGAGCAGAGCAGAGCAGGTGGAACCAGGCCTCAGCGGGCGGCAGCACAGCAGAGCAGAGCAGGTGGAACCAGGCCTCAGCGGGCGGCAGCACAGCAGAGCAGAGCAGGTGAAACCAGGCCTCAGCGGGCGGCAGCACAGCAGAGCAGAGCAGGTGAAACCAGGCCTCAGCTACAGCAGCACAGCAGAGTAGAGAAGGTAATCCCACCGCGTTACACCGGCTATTTAATCCACTTTACATCTCCGCCGGTAGCACAGGCTCGGAGAGGAGCGGCGATACGCGGTGTGAGTAGCGGCGAGAGGAGCAGCAAGAGGAGCGGCAAGAGGAGCGGCAAGAGGAGCGGCGATACGCGGTGTGAGGAGCGGCGAGAGGAGAGCCGGGACCACACTTCCGACTCTTTATCTTACCTTTGTATTGTTTACTCTCAGTACAGCACCACTTTCCGAACAGGAAATGCATGCTAATACAACATAAAATAGCACTGACACTTATTATCTATATATATATCTATATAGATATATTTATTTATTTATATATATAAATACGACATCTTGTATTTTAGTTACACCCGCTAGACAACAGTGGAAGGTTCGAGAAACAACCGTGTTTGCCGGGTGCACCGCGGCGGAGGTGGGGAGGTTCCAGCTGGGAACCTCCACCCCGCTGCGGGACCCGTGGGACGCCTGGACGGTGCGTCTTGGTCACGATTCATATCGGCCGGCGCGGAGGCCCTCCGACAGTGGGTCGCGTTTGCCATTCGATCAGTGAGAGGAGAGGAGAAAAATGCAACCAAAATTGTCAAAATCCGTTAATATATGGATGAGTGCACGGTGGTCGGACTCATCACCTCCGTAATGAGTCTCCATTGTGATTTGAAAACTTCCATCAAACGAGTCCTTCGGTGGGCGGGAAAAAAACGCGTCAGAATCGTCACTTCCTGTACTGACAGTGGAGGTGTCCTGAGAGTGGAGGTCTGCACCGGAACTGTCCTGAGAGTGGAGGTCTGCAGGCAGGCTCCCATGGACAGGGCTGCTGTTAACGTCTGTACAACGGAATTGTGCCAAAACTACGCCAACCGGCTGCGCAGGGAGACTCCCCCCCCCTTCACTGGAGAACTGCGCTAAAACAGCTGATCACAACGTTCACACTCTGTGGTCACGAAGTACTCCACTAGCCGCCGCCGCCCCCCCCTCTGTCGACTTTCCTGAAGTACTCCCCCGTTGATAGAAATCAACACGTAATGAATTAAGACCCCACGGTTTGATGATTGATAGGTGTGTGGGTTGTCTTTCATTTTGACACGCAGACATTTTTTATAATAAACATAGATACTGTATGTTAAATGGATATATCCACCATCTTTCATTTATCTTTCCATTCCCACAACAATATACATAAATAAATGGCATATTTGGACATAGTTCGAATGGTGATTAATCATGATTAATTAATTTTTAAGCTGTGATTAATCTGATTAAAAATTGTAATCGTTTGACAGCCCTAATATATATATATATATATTATGTAACAATGTACTGGAACTGGTGGTATCCCACTCGGCAAGTTCAGAACCGTCGGTACTTTCGGCGGATTCCGGATCGTATGCCACTCTATTAGACCGAATCGGTTCATAAGCATAGGCCATGGGATGCCTGGTAACTGTAGATGCTTCCACATCAATGTCATCTCCCGACGAATAGTCAAATTCATCATTCAAAACGTCAATCTCATTGCAAAATTCCTCCATCGCTGCCATATCTGCCACGTTGTGTTGACTTCCGGTATGGATACCCGGAGCGAGGACCCACACAGTGACGTCACCATTTGGGACTCCCCTAATGGCAGCGGCCTGGTCCCGGAATTCCCCACCTGGCCGGCGGATAATTAATTTTCTTTTGTCTATTAATATCATATACAATAAATATTACGATCAATATCCATTGTAAAATGAATAAACTACCGGAATATTATAGCTGTAATGGTGTTTCCTTTCCCCTTTAAACGCCCTCGCATTGAGGTACAAGTCGAACAGGTGCCAGAGTCACACGACCCACCTGAAGAGTGAATAGTGAGTTTTGAATATATTTTGTAATAATGGGTCATTTGAAAAAGTGTTTTGTATGACAATAGAGATACAGGCTACCTGTTGTGTGCTCTGTGTCTGTCTCTTTCTGTTTACCTGTGTCTCTGTCTCTCTCCCTCACTCTCTCTCTCTCTCTCTCTCTCTCCCTCTCTCTCTCCTTGTCAATTCTATATGCCAACTTTTCTTGTTTCTGCCGCTGCGTAGCATGTTGTAACAACGTGGAATTAGCAGAATAGGCTATTGTATTGTTTAACTCACACCTGTTGCTCTCGATATAATTTAGCTGATAAAAGGAGACTAATAAAAGCCTCACGCGTGCGTTTCACTGTCAAGGGGTGCGATATAGCGTGTATGTAATTACATTACAAATGCTGACTTGAGCCCCACCACTGTATGGGTTAGCCCTACCATAGATTACCCAACAAAAATACTCTGGCGCCGCCACTGACTACACCAATGAGCCTTGTTTTCTTATATAGTACTTACTTGCTGAACAACTATATAATATGAAATACAGTAAAAACAACCCTTTCTCATTAACACATTGCAGTATTGTAACAATATACTGTACAGTATAAACCCGATTAGTAGACATGACAGGTGATCTTGCTTTTGTTTTTGGCTGTTTTTAGCCTTACGGGGTTACAATAAAAAATGTCATATGTTAAAATGTGCTGTGATGTATAATACATTTTGATTCACAATTCAATTTCTCATTAGAAATCTTTATTCTGTCAACTTCCAATGCATAGATCTCTGCACAGCTTATAACACCCTGCAGCATGGGAAGTTATTTTCAGTATATATTGACACTTATTTGACTCTTGTTGCCCATATCTGATCCCTGCTCTTACCAGAGTGAAACGGTCATTTATTTCCTCCGGCAGCATCTTACTGTTATTACTGAAAGGGAAGAGAGATCTAGGATAGCCTCAGCCTGCAGATGAATGTTTGTGGTAATCCTTAACGCCCTCAGCGAGGTTTGCAATGCCAGGACTTCAAACAGTACGTAATGTTATTAGGCATGTGAGTGCTGAATCATTGAAAGCTCAAAACACAATTAAAGGGCTAATTAATGGAGCATGGTTCTCGGAGGAGTCAAGTGGAGTAAAATTACTTCCTCTCTTACCCGGATTTCCATCTCCACAGCCTGACACCTTCGCATCTGTTTTGAGCTCAGACATGAATATAAAATGTGCGGTAGTTATGTTTAGTCATGAGAAAACTAAATTTCAAAGCACTGTTCAGAGTGTTTTTGTGTCACCTCAGGGGACAGGGAGTTGAGAAAAAAGTGTGTTCTTTAGGTGCATTCACACCGCAGTACTTTTCCCACAAAGGTTCATGAGAACTTAGTTCATGAGAACTCTTTAGTTCTCATGAACTAAGTACAGATCGCGTTCACACCGGAATAAGTCCCTGGGGGAGGATTAGGCAAATGAAGCCGCTGACGTCACTTCTTCTTCTTCTGCTTTGAGTTTACTGGTAGGCCGCAAACCACTTCACGGCGTATACTGCCGCCCAAAGTCCCCGGCCGGAAGTCCCCGGAGTTGGGGACTGGCTTCAGAGTAAATCGCCAGAACGCCGACACCTCCTCATCTCCACCGCTCCCATGTTTTATTTTGTGTTGCCATAAGTTAGTCTCTCTGCGTTTCTGCGCTGGGCTAATGCTAATGCTAATAATGCTAATGCGAGGATAATAAAATGGCGGCTTCACAAAACTTTTTGGGAGTTTTACGGGGTGTGGTTTGCAATCCACCCAGCCAATCAGACATAGGAACCTTTTTCTCCCACGAAAGTCCCTGCTCTCTAGCAGGGACTGAAAAGGGGGTGAAAAGGTTCTCATGAACTCATTTTAGTTCCGGCTCTTTTTGGTGTGAACGCAACATTTCGGAACTAAAGTGGGAAAAGTACTGCAGTGTGAACGCGCCTATTGAGAGTCTGGAAGAGAGGAGGTGATGCTCCAAGCGTTGCTTATGGTGAGATGAATGAAGAAACTGAAAAAGGGGTGGTGCAGTAAAGGAAACGGTGAATAATTCAACATATGAAACAAAAGGGAGACCAACTGTGAGCCTTGCTGTCTTTGTTGTAACTAAGATATGGAGTAAAGAGGCAGAACGTGAATTTACCCTGCATGTATGGAACAATGGATTCAAAGAGAAGCATTTTAGCTCCACAGATTTGAAAAAAAAAAAAAAAAAACTTTTGTCCAGAGACTGGCTGCTTTGTGTGTGTGTGTGTGTGTGTGTGTGTGTGTGTGTGTGTGTGTTTGTGTGTGTGTGTGTGTGTGTGTGTGTGTGTGTGTGTGTGTGTGTGTGTGTGTGTGGTGTGTGTGTGTATGTGTGTGTGTGTGTGTGTGTGTGTGTGTGTGTGTGTGGGTGGGACTCCAGATGCCAAACTAATTTGTGCATTATTATATTCTCCTTTGCATCAAAGACATTAAACCTCCTCTTCCATTGTTTTACATTTTACAAATGAATCTGTTTATAATCTGCAATGTGAATATTTGTCTTTCTGCGCCACTGAGTACTCTCATGTGATTTTGTCAACAGATTATTGGTTTTAGAGAAGGATGTTTTGACAGATCCATTACAACTTTCATATTCCAAATGTTTCTGTCTAGCTGCAGTTCCTAAATCACTTCGCTCATTTAGTTCACCTTAGGGATTTCAATAACTGAAGTGTTCAGCTCAGTGAAAGTGTAAAGCTTGTAGCTTTAAACTAAAGGAGAATAACTAACACCAGTGTGATTTCGGTGAGAGTATGACCGTCCTGGCCAAAGTTACAGGGGGTTGCCAAATCCGGCATCAATAATGCATTGCCAGCTCTGCGAGATTTAGTAGCACTTCTTTAATTTTTCACCTGAGAAAATTGCTCTTGTAAACTTTTTCTTTAGTTGCGTCAGATTGAGTTTTAAGCCACACTGTTTATTTGTTCACTTAAGTGACAGTGCTGAGATTGCATATAATATATGAGTTAGTAAATGGGATATTAACCAATTTGCCTTTTGGTCAATGTCTCAATATAACATTTACAGTTGCTCCGCAAAATTTCAAGAATTTTTAATTCTCGTTTTGTTTTCTTCATGTGTGAATCTAAGCTTTGAGGGAATTACACTGTGTGAACCAGTTTAGTGATTTTAAGCCCCCCGAATCACAACTTTCGCCATTTTCTATCCACTTTTTCCCTAACTCCCAGGATGATCTTGAGCAAAGAAGACATGCAAGTGTTGCTGCTCCACAGCAAGGGTTGTATGACAAGTTGGCCTTAACAGGAGATGATCCATCCTGACACAGATATGAGGATTTGAGAACTCAAATGAGGCCACCCATAATAATTTGATGCTGTTCGTCAGGCTCCTGACCTTTATTGCTGTTATCACTTACTGGCCCTTGGGTCTGAGTGTTAGTTGGCATAGCAGGACACTCACTGGTGCTCACAAAGTACTGCAGGCAATGGTTATACTTCTGTCTCGCAGCAAACACTTTCATTAATTGATTGTTGATTGTAGTCAACAATTATTTTGGGTTTTTATTTTCACACTTCCTGGCATTTTTTGTCTGTTTCTTTCCCAGCAACATAGGATTTTAAAAGTGAAATGAACTGAGTAAAAAAGGGGCAATCAGTTTTGTTCTGCTGTAATTTCAAATGGATACAAAAATACTTCCAGTTTGTGTCAATTGTGGAGTCCATTTAGTTGCAGGTCTTAAGTCAGTAAAATATGGAAGTGAATAGATCCTTTATCCTTTCCTATTCCACACATGAATGCGTCTTTCTAGTCTGCTGACTTTATTTTTCAGTTTGTTTGATCATAGAGATTGCATTATCTGTGTGCACTACATTTTCCTTCCCTGCTCTCTGTTAAGGGAAAAAGTATATTCCCTGCAAAGTGCAGGTTCATTTTAATCAATCAAGCCTAACATTAAAAACCTCTTTGAAAACCCTCAGCTCGAGACTTTATTCAAAGACAAACACTTATTTTAACAATAAGTAACCTTCCGCCCTGTTTAAAATAGTATAGGCGTTGCTATATAACTGGCAGTGCGATCTCCTCTTATTTTTTCATCTAGGCAGGGTGAGAGCAGAGAGGATACTGGATAGGATTTAATCTCAGGACAGCAAAATAAACCACTATCATATGCTTATTTAAGTCTGCAGTTTACTAATCATTTTACAGTTTTATTGGCAACTGATTACATCTGTATTTACATTTTTGAATCATTGTTTCAATCATCTGCCAGTGTTCTGCCTCTACATTTCACTTCATGCTGCACTCCTTCTAGCTGATACTGTAAGACGTTTTGTTGTGTTCTGTATTGAGCTCTAAATGTCAGCCACTCCTGTGTATTAACCCATCAGGGTTTTCTTCAGCACAGTACTTTATTGATAGAAAGGTCATCCAGAATAAATGGGATCACCATGGTTACGCAGAGCGAAAAAGGGGAACCTCCGATTTCAGGTGTGTCCACCGTTGGCTCTGCAAAGAATGGATGCACCCTTACAAGTCTTATAACAACTGTGAGGAAAAAAATATAAAAGCACAGTGGGTTGTTGTGTTTTGGGCCAAAGTGCCCTCTATACAGCACAGTGGGGCTTCAGAATGTATTTTCAGTTTCAAATAATAACAGAGGTGAAATGAAATGTTTGTAGTTTGAGTCCCACTGTACTGATTGCCCATCTGTTCAAACATTTCTCTGCAGAAAGCCCCTCAGGGGAGTTGAGTGACTAACACAATTATAACAGATTGGAGCATGACATGCAACAGTTACGTAAGCCTCCTATCGCAACTCAAATGTAAATGCTCCAAGTTTCCTATTACATTTCAACTCTAGTTCCTGTGTGTGCTCACTGACCGTCCACAGCCACATTTAAAATGGACATATAAGTTGTGGCTACAGCAGTTCAATTTAATATTGTTTATTTACATTTATGGAAGTTGGAGAGAATTGGATGACACATTTTCAAGTATATGATTTGATGTAAGAGATTAGAGAAACAATTATGATGCTGCCACTTCATTTTTTAATGATTCAGCTGTGGACACAAGTCGCTTGGTTTAGTGAGAAAACAATAAAATGTTAAGTATTTAAGAAATAATGCTGAAAAACAGCTTGGATTTATCTCAAACACTATTGAATTGATATCAGCTATGTTTGACTGAAACACAAGTTATAAGATACCAAAGAAATAAGAGAAACATTTAGTCATAAAATAAAAAAGAACACCTAGTACCCACTTTAGGAAAACACGCATATCCAAATATGGATCCACGTTTTAACAGCCACAACATAAAGAGCTTCTTCTTTGTTGTTCACCCCTCGAAGATGCAGGGAAGGTCAACTTGGAATGAAAGTGATAATGAAATACAAAGTCATAAATGTTAAAGATTTATATTTATTTCTCATCACAAATAAAAAGAACCATGCTTACTCATCACAGAAATAAAAATAAGAGAAGCGATCAGTCTTTGTATCTTTGCCGGCCTGCTGCCGGAGTGTTTTTTTAAGAATGTGAATAATAGCACTCTATGAAGAATGAAATTCTTTAAAAAAAATCCAAGCCTATGCCCATACACTGAAGCCACTAACCCCCACCACCCACAACCCATTACCCACCTCCACCCGGCTCATTTCCCCTCCCCAGAACAAAGATCACAGCATTGTTTGAAGCGGTCTTTCTCAGGGCTCTCAGTCCCCAGAAGTCTTAATAACCTGGAATAGTGTGACATTGTAGAGCACCTGGTGTCCGTTGTTCCAGGTATACAGGACCCTCTCCCTGGGGTTGTAGTCCATCATGGAGATGTGGGAGTATTGATTGTGGAAGGGGATGTCTGTGTACTCGTAGCTTGACGTGTTGGTGTAGTAGGCAAAGTAGATCTTGGCACCAGCCAGGTGAGAGTTGGTGACGTAAAGTGTACCGCAGATCATGAAAGACTCTCCAGCACTGCGTTTAGGAAAGCCCGTGTCCCAGGTCTGCAGCACCTCCAGACTCATGGGCTCCAGGCGGCTGATGACAATGTTCCCAGCATTGGGGATGGTGGTGTAAACAGCCCACAGGCCATTCTCATCCGCCATCAGGTCGATGTCAGATGAGCCGCCCCAGGAGTAAGGAAAGGTGTTGTTGTAGCCGGCTCCACTCAGGCTGCGCTGCACCAAAACACTCCGAGATCGGAAGTGGTACTTGATGATGATGTTGCTCTGGTACTTGTTGTAATATAGCGAGCCGTTGTAGACCACGTGACCAGTGCCGGCCCAGGGGTGAGGCAGTAAGGTGCTGCACAAAGTTCTGGCCCTTCATGAAATCATTCATTGTGCGGTATTCCAGGACACGCCGTCCCTTGTAGTAACCATCCATGGACCACACCTGCGGAGAGAAGAACAATGAATCCCATTGGCATGAGGGGATAGAAACAAGTTCATTTATATAAGTCTGTCAATAAATAATAATCAGCAATTATTTTGATAATCAATTAATAGTCATTTATAATGCAAAAATGACAACATAGGATGTTTTCAGTATCCAAAATATGGAGATTTCCTTTTTTTTTTTTTTAGCTGAATATTTTTGGGTGTTTAAAAAAATAAATACATTTAAACCTTTACATTTCACAAACTGGGGTGGACATTGCTAAGTATTTTCTAACATTGTATGGACCAAACTATTTATCGATTTATCTCGAAAATCATTGGCAGATTAATTGATCATAAAATAATCATAAGATGAAGCCCGGCTTATAAACTAAAGGAGAAACTGAAAAGATTTAGAGGTTCCAGGAGAATATTGTTATAGCCGGCATACCTCTTTGCAAGAGCACTGTAAGCAATGTTTTATTATAGCTGATGGCGGAGCCCGGAGCAAAGTAAGCGTGCTGTGTGTATGTGGGGCGGAGCGGAAGTGTGTGCCTTCATGATCACACTGTACTCGAATGTGTGGACAGAATTATTGATCTCTCCCACGTTTGCAAGTGAAGACGTTGCCTGTGCGTTGCAATCAACCACTGCTTGTGCTCCCTGGCCTTTCCAGTCCACATTTACAGAAAATCAATCCATTTAGCAGCTCTAACTTTTTTCTCTCCACTGACATGGCCCCTCTCTGGCTGCATATCCCATCTCATTCCCTCAATGCTTCCGCCGGGACACAGTTCAGCTTTTAATTGATTCCATTAAACTGCACTTGGCTTGGATATTTATTTTCTTCTTAATGGAGCTTTGTTAGGATGTAGCTCTTGCTCCTCTGATTCTCCACCAATTGTTTGTCAGCTCTTTCTTTCTTTTTGCTGTTGTTGCCTGCTTCCCAGGTGGAGAATAGGCACTTCAACAACAATTCCAGTGGGGGGGAGAAGTAGTGTATTGGAGCAGTCGGGGGAGGTGAGGTACAGCATCTGAATTATGGAGAAGGAGGGATTATGGAGCAATAGGCATTGTTTCTCCTTTGCCTGCTAAATGAGTCCCTAGAGCTGAGCCAGGCAAACACTGTAGCACATTTAGACCATGCTTTTGTTTTGGCTCCTCGATGATGTTTCCCCTAATGCGATTATCATGATTGGTGTGAGTGTTGATGTGATATCGTTGATGTATCTGGCTATTAATACAATCATTGATTGCTTTTAAGAGTTTAATGTGATCTCAGCAAGCAAGGTGATTAAAGACAGAGATCACAGCATTCAGTCACAGAAATTGATCTTCTCTGTTGGCAATATCTATTTAGCCTGTTATGATTCAGAGTGGGGATGAAAAAGGCCATCTTCATCTCTCCTTTCAAACTTCATCAGTTTCAATTCTCCCCTATAAATGGCTAATAATCCACTCTTTGACTTCGACACAACTCATTTCTCCTCATTTTCTCCCTCACTTGTGTCCTTTTCAATCTGCTACCTAAATTAAACCATGTGTAATCTCTAATCAGCGGATGTCATTCCTACATCATCTGGGTCCAGAGCATCTCAGCACACTCCTGGTAATTACCTAGGTGATTTAGAAATCTTTTGCCTAAACAACTTATTCATTTCTCTGCTGATGATGAAGTGATTAATCAGCCAGAAATGCAGTGACAGTGGTAGACAGGGAGAAGGAAAAGGGATGCTATCAATCAGGGACTCAGGTTCGCATCCCCATTTCTCATTATGACTCTTCTCCTCCAGAGCTTACGAGATGTCCTATTCAGGCAAAACAATCAATCAGTCACTGAAGAAGCTGCTGACAGAGTTTTTGGAGAATGACTTTGATTCTACTTCATTCTCTGTGTTTGTTGATGTGAGCTGCAGGAATGAAAGGGTTCTAGTTCTGGGGTGACTCGGGTGAGCGTAGAAACAGTGGGACTTACCCTGTTGTCTGAGCTGGGGATCATGGTATCAGTCATCCAGGAGCCGAACCTTGAGCCAGACGCACGTACGGTGATGGGATTACTGACACCGGTCAGCTTCCCACAGCCTGGAGGTCAAATCAGAGAAAGACGTAAGATGCTTGGATTGTATGACTTAGTACTTTCTCTGCATTTGTTTACCCAGTTTTGTGAGGCACTTTTTAAAAGTTATCTCGAAAAAAACAAGTGAGTAATTAAAAGTTTCATGAATCATATCACGCATGAACTCATTTCTCTGTGCAAAGGCTTAAAGCCATTGGTAGACAATAACAAAACACTATTGACCTAAAGGCTACACTTTAATTGCAGTTTTTCCTGTTAAATCATCAGTTTTATATATATGAGACTTTGTAAAATCATCAGTTCAAGCTAACACAATACAAGAAAACACTCAATTATTAATTCAGGCTTTCTAGGCCATTTTTTCTTAATGTATGCAAACATTAGGAACGTCATGGAGAGTGGAATTATTATAACAAACTTTGACTATTTCGTATTTTAATTTAATTTCAACATTCATGCCTTTCTTCGTTGCTGTTGTGCAACCTCTAATTGTTTAAGTGCTACGATATTTCAGAATAAACTACCCACCCAAGCACCCACATTTATTTGCAAAGATCTTATACCTAGTTTCTGCATGCAGGAGTGGAGCCTGGTCTCCAGCAGCAGGACTCTCTGGCGCAGCTCCTCATAATCATAGGCCCCCATCTCCTCCTGGATGGCCATCAGCACCAAGGACAGATTCCTCACCTCCTCCCGGAGATGCAGGATCATCTTTGCATCCATCTTGTACTGGTCCAGCACTGGCAGCAGGGGAAGCAGCTGGGACACCTTGTCTTTTAACTCCTAGGACAGAGAAAGATAAATGGAACAGAAACAAAGGGTGGAGAAGATTAAACCCTGGGGGAATACAGGATGGGGGATGAGGTTGACAATACAAGACAATACAGGGGATTGTGTGTAGGATAGGCTAGCCCTTCGATCTTCAGTTGTTACTTCTGGTTCATAAATCATCGCTCAATCAGGAGTTCATATTGTCGCTTGGTGCTGTTTCATCTGTTTGTCTTCTTAGCGCCTGGATTCATGGAACTTGGAACTGCAGCTGGGATTTCATGAATACCAGACATTTCTGGAACATACAAGGACATTCTATGCTTTGTATTTCTTTGGCTGTGTCTTACACCACCGTCTACATAATTGACTCTTTTTATATTTATGCTCTTTATAATTAAACACGTTCTCAGTTTCTGGCTTTTTTTCTGTATTGATCATGCTTCCACCCACTTGTTTAACTTGTGTGGGATTCTGTTTTTGATCTCTAAAGCATACGTAGGCTAAATTCCATTTTCAATCCTTTGTGTGGATAAGAAAGCTCTGAATGTATTCAGTATTTTCAATAAGGCCAAATGTATATCTGTTTCCTGTCTCAGCTGGTTCTGATGTTCACCTACATTCAGTGCATGGTGCTGTTGGGTTTAAACTTGGTCTGTGACTCATGTGTTAGAAGAAAAAGGATCAATGTGTCTTTAGGTAGGAGTGCAGGAAGCAGCAAGAGAGGCAGGCTGCCTGCACAGAAGTTAGAAGGCTCAAGAGAGAAATAGGTGTATCAATAAAGTTCAGCCACCACAGGAGGGGCTGTTTCCTCATAAGGTTTATCGTAAATCTGGTAATGGAGCAGCTCTCATCCCTGTGGCGCCACATCATAAATCTCATTTTCCCCTATTCAAGCAACGGAAATTCAGTCTCGTTAATCTCTCACGCTCTGCCATTGGCAACTTTGAGCTGCGCGTATTCATCAGCAAACCTGCTCTGGTCAAATCCTGCTTTTTAAAATACTTCTTCCCCTCTTTATTGGATTGTGGATTTGCATTCAGACAAGTCTTCGAATATAACGCTTACTGCTCTGCATATTTTAGTCATCTCAGGCTTTAGAGGAGAATTGGCAAATTTCATAAACATCTTCATTGCCTCTATTGTACTTGCTTTCATAATAAACACTAAAAGAAAAATACCGCCTGTCGCTGAAGCACGGTCTCAAGTGTGCAGTAAAGCACACTAAGCATTTATCAGAGCATCTTTTAATCAAACTATTTTATGGTCCATCTAATATCTGTAAGGGTGTGAGAAATGTGCCGAAAGCCTGGGCAAGACACCATTGTGACAGGAAGACAAAAAGGCCTGTTGATAATGGTAGCTGAGCTTGTTGAGAGATAACGCAGAGATAAATGTGAATATATGTGCTTGTTATCTCAGAGCAGACACCAGAATGTTAAGTATATAGAAGAAGAGACACTGAGAAAGCAGAGAGAGGAAATAGTGTAAATGTAAAAGGAAAATACAGAGAAAAAAACCCTTTTCTTCCAGGTCCACAAGCTTAATTATTTAGGGGTATATGAATTCTTCTCTGCACGTGACTCGAATAATGTTTTGGAATTTTATTTTTGTACCTATGTGTCAGAGAGTCACAAGATCTGATTGCTTTTGAAGAGTGATTCGAGAGATTGCCATGCATCTGGTAAAGTTTGTGTGCACATGGAGAGCAATACAACATCTCATAGCAGCTTGAGAACACTACACACATGGTGTAAAGGAGACAGCCAATTACCTGAAAACCCTTTGGATTGAGACTGCGGGGATTGTCAGAGGCCACCTTCAGCTTTCCATCCACCACTTTCATTAGGCTCTCGGTGTTCCTTACATACTGTAGATCTCTGTACGTCCGCAGGTCCAGCACCTCCATTGACTGGCTAATGTTCTGAACCTGTTACACACACAAACACACAGACAAACAAACACCAACAAACATTAAATAATTACTTTGGTAAGTGTAATTAAATAAGGATTTTTTCACTATCATCCATTCCTCATTAGACTTGCAGCTCTCGCTTGCAATTACAGCTGAACCGATACGTCAATGTTAGTTGGTCATCTAATGTAGTCATTGATTACTATTTTAAATAATGTTCTAAAATAAGAGTAATTCCTTTGTCTTATATTACAGTAAATTATATTTCTTTAGGTTTTTGTGGATTGTTTGTTGGACAAAACTACACCTGACTGGAAACTGAGATGAACACATTTGTTTGCTATACAAGCCAACAGTCTGCTGTCCAAGTAATACATTTAAAAATAACGAATAAAATAATGTATATTGCTATAATGAGTAAAATAACATTCCATGAATCAGCATTTTATTTATTTTTTTCCTGAGTCTTCGCAGCTTATCGTACTACTTTATATTGGAGTCTGGCTGGAACCTCCATGACTTACTTTACTTGAATGTATTTACAGTTTGTTTCCGTCTGGGTAACAGTAACATAAAAACAACCAATATAATCAATGATCACTTATTTATGGTAAGCCAGGTACAATGGTAAGCATTATTGTTTCTCGGCATAGTTAAAAAAGAAAAAGAAGAAGGTTGCCCAAATAAATCACTGAATGCACCCCCCGTCGAGCTGACAGGATGTTGTTTATATGGAGTCAGATTTGGGTCAATATTCTAGCGCGTAAAACAAGCTACTCACGAGCTGAAAATGTGCTTTTACACGCGCATAAAATGACCCTCGCGCGCAGATTAAACCCCCGCGAGCGGCTCTGCGCCCGCGAGTGGCTCTGCGCTCGCTCGCGAGAGAAACAGCCTTCTTGCTCGCTCGCGGGAGTGTCAGCCTCGCGGAGTCTGTCTACGCGCGCGTGAAAAGTTTCTGGCACTTTGGGGCGGAGCCACTGGACTTTGATTGACAGCTGCAAGGAAACCCGGGGTTGCCAGGTTTGATAAATGCCTGAACTACCAAGAGCCGAGGAGAGACGGCAGCAAAATCAGTTGGACGAGATTGAATGGTAAAGTTGTCCATATGTGTATATATAAGTGTTGCATTTAAGTGATATATTGGTTGTAAAAATTATTTGCTTGATACAAAAGGACATTCTTTATAACCAATTGCTTTATTATCACGCATTTGTAATATTTGTATGCTAGAACTTTTTGTATTCTTTTTGAAAAATAAAAAATAAATAGCTCACTTGTCATTCATTTTAATCCTTAATTATCCATCCAACACTGAAAAGGTGGTCCTTGTGAAGAGTCTCATCACTATATTCCCTCAGCTGAAAGTCATTTACAACAATAGTTTGCTGAAGATTAAGTTTGTTTTAACCAAGGTATAAGGTTTTTTTAGGTGTGATTTTATGAATGATCTATTCTGTCAACATTTGATGAATTAGAAAAATATTAATGTTTTTAAATGTTAACAATTATTTTCTTAATGACATATTGTGCTAATGAAATCCTTGTAAATAAATGTCCAATGAATTTATTCTTGCATTCAATTTTTTTGAATAAAAACCATATCCACCACCTGGTACTTCCAGTAATCGTCATTGACACACAATGTGCAGATATAACACAATCAAATGTTAATTCTGGTTAAAGAAATATAACACAAAATGTGCAGAAATAACAAATGAGTGTGTTCATCTTGGTTACACATTTATGACACACAATGTGTAAAATGTGCACATTGTGTGTTAGGGGCATGTAACACATTTTGTGTGTAAAAATGATTTACACATAAATAAACACAACACGTGTTGTCCCTGAGCACACTCTGTAGGTGTGTTGAAATTCAACACATGTTGTGTCATATTTGACACATCCCTTCTAAGAGTGTACAGCAGACAGTAGCTAGCAATTTTCGACAGATACAGCCCACTCAAAAATATATTGTTTTATATAAAATAAATTGTTTATATATATATATATATATATATATATATTAGCTGTACACTTTACGAATATAATAGTTTTTTATGGACAATTTTACCATTCAATCTCGTCCAACTGATTTTGCTGCCGTCACTCCTCGGCTCTTGGTAGTGCAGGCATTTATCAAACCTGGCAACTTCGGGTTTTCTTGCAGCTGTCAATCAAAATCCAGTGGCTCCGCTCCAAAATCCCAGAAACTTTTCACGCGCGCGTAGACAGACTCCGCGAGGCTGACACTCCCGCGAGCGAGCAAGAAGGCTGTCTCTCTCACGAGCGAGCGCAGAGCCACTCGCGGGCGCAGAGCCGCTCGCGGGGGTTTAATCTGCGCGTGAGGGTCATTTTATGCGCGTGTAAAAGCACATTTTTCGCTCGTGAGTAGCTTGTTTTACGCGCTAGAATATTGACCCAAATCTAACTCCATAGTTTACATGTGCATGCTGGGTTTAGTTTATTGTTATGCTAATGTGTGGCCGATCCTCCTGGTGACTCCACTGACTTTTACCTACAGGGTGCTGTGTGAGGACTGTCTGTTGTTTTTGACAGTATTTCCCTGTCATGTTGTGAATGCAAAGCGTTATGCAACTGCACGTTTTTTAAATAATTGAAGATCGCAGCGAAGCAAGCGAGACTGTGTGGACTCGCTATGTGTTTGAGTTGTTAAGAATCAACAAGCGAGTAAATTGAACCTGGAGCGGATTAGAGAGGAAACCGCGATGCACAGGACTGGCAGAGAACCGTTCAGAAACGTGAGTACAATAATACACTATCTTAATGAAACTTCATCTGCTTTGCCTGAAAACGTAGCGTTGTGTGTGCGCACGCATCGTTGTGCAGAAACCGTGCATGCGCTCTGTCTGTGGCTGCAGTGATTGAAGTGTTAATGTTGTTTACATGTCTGTGTTATCTGCTTTGGCTATGCTTTATTCTGCTGCTAACGCTTTAAGATGTGGCAGGCTGTTCCCTTTAATGTATGTGGCTTAGCCTACTAATGATTCCACCCGCCGTGGTATCGAACGACTCTTTATGGATTTATAGTCATTGTTCAATTGTCTTGAGTGTTGTCCTGATTTCTAGAGAATGACTGTAACCCCCTGATCCCACCAGAAGCGTCTGAGCTGCGACCTCCTCCTGCGTCATAACCCACCGGGCGCTTTTCAAAACGTTGCGGAAGCGGAGCGTCGTGTGTGCAGCCTCGCAGTTGTTGTTGATGTTGGAATATTTCCTGGACATTTGTACTTCTACAAGTAGTAGGCTATGTAGTTAAGTGGTTTATGTTTGTGTCTGTTTAAATCGTGTTTATTGTTGTTATTTCCTATTTTGTTGTGTTGTAGATTACAGACACAGTTAATATTAATTGTAATATTCCAGTTCTAAACGACATGAATCAAAGATGTGTTGCTGTATTTTAGTGGTAAAAAAATATGCATTCATCATCATAATTATTCTATATATATATAATTTACAGTGCCTGTAAACCGGAGGAGAACGCTGGCATGTATTCTCCTACTTGAAAGACGGTGGTGGGGGGGAGGAGAAGGAGCCGGTTTTGGGTGCATCCGGTGCACCCCCTCAACCAGCAAAGCAGACAACAAGGTGATTTTCATCACTTCCTGCCTGCGCTGCGCTGCGTGAAAAATAGGATTCATCCTATATTTTAGAAATTCCTTCGGGCGAGGAGCTTCTGGGACGCTTCGAGCCGCGGCGCCGCGGGTCTGGTGGAATAGCACCCATTGATTAGAGTGGCCGCGATCGCTAAAAATGCCGCAGCCGCAGCTGGTAATAGCTCCCACCAGGAGCGGCGCTGCGCTGCGGCTGCAGCGTTTTTAGCGATCGCGGCCACTCTAGTCAATGGGTGCTATTCCACCAGATCCGCTGCGCCGCACTGCATGAATCCTATTTTTGAAGCCGCGGCGCAGCGCCGCGCAGGCAGGAAGTGATGAAAATCACAACAAGTCCTCCAACTCATACGACCAAATGGGTCGATTGTTTAAGCCCTTATTACGACCAAATATGTCGTTTGTTAAAGCGCTTAATACGACCTATAATTACGTTTTAAAGTTTTCGGCCTCTAGTGGTCCCGTTGAATGCAAATGTTACAGAGGGTCGTTTATTCACAAATAACCCTCTCGAAAATCCTAAATTGTAGGATAGTTTGGCTATTACAACGCTTTTTGATTAGATTTCTAGCGGGAAGTATATATTGTACTTTTAGAATCCACGTCCAGTCGATATGTAGGATCTATAGTTTGATAGATATTATGAAGATGATTTGAGGTTTCGTCAGGAGAACGTGTATATGCGGCAAGCTTCCATGTAAAGTTACGGATTGAAAACAGTATTTCCGGTCTCAACGTTTTCATAATAAAATCAATGATCAAATGATTTAACAGTGATATCTCCAGTATCCTTGTTAATTATACGACATTTATTGGTTTAAATTGTGTACAATGCTTTTGTGTTTTTCCCATAGGTTTTTCTCTTTCGATTCTGAGAGACACATTTATTTTATCAGAGGTTTTGATAGGCTAAAATCACGCCGCAATGCAGGTCGGGATATGGTGTTTATGTGATATGAAATCGGAAAACATTTAAAAAAAAAAAAATAATACTTTATTCCGAGTGTTCTTGCTTTTCTCTTTGAAAGTCATCACATAACGGCATTGTAATACACGGTTCAGCTGCATTAAATATTACATATCTGCCGTAGATATTTATTTATAGAGCCCTGATCAGAAGACTTCTGGACAAACTGGAAGAGATGCCGCCAAAACTGAATATGTGACGTGGACCATAAATATATCAACAATTAAACAACATCTTCCATTTCTTTTCACACAATACGTCTCCTTGCAGTATCAACACTAATTCGGCTGACTTTTATATTTGATCCAATTAGTAGATAGTCTGTATTTACACCATAACGGTGCACAGCTGATAGAAAGGGACTTTTTTGTAGTTTTTAAAGATATTACTGATTTTCTGAACTACCTTTCCAACTCCTCATGCAGTTGACTGTTACAGGTCTATACAGGTTCATGGTACAATGCATAAGCTTCACATCGAGAGACTGAAACTGTATTTTCCTTTACCGTTCTGTTTTAATTTCACAATAAAGTGAATAGTCATATTATGTTTGATATTATTATGTTTTATTAACTACTCGACCACTTTTTTTTTTAACCCACACCGCCTAGTGGTTAAAGCACGTTATTATAATGTAGTTAAGTTATAAGTAAGATAAGTTATATTTGATGAAAACATTTAAATATTAAGAGTAGCCTACATACAAAATAGGGGTCAATGATAGAAATATAGAATAGAAAATATCAAGAAGATACTGTAGTGATCTCTACAATAAAACAGTTTAGTGCAGGACGTCCAAAGATATTAACAGGAGGATGTGCAAAACAGACAAACTGATAAGGCTGAATTTTACTCAGGTGTAACTAAAGTCTGATTTAAGGGTTGTTTATATTTCACATCATTAATCAGAATCTGCAAAGTAACAAAAATAAATGTAGTAGAGTAAAAATACCAGGTTAACCTCTGAATTGTAGTGGAGTAGAAGTAGTACATGCTGCTGTAACAAAAACATTTCCCAACTTGGGATCAATAAAGTATCTTATCTTAAGATGATCGATGGCTTCTTTCATATTTGCTAAATGTGCATCTGAACCTATACAAGTGCATGTTTCAGGCTAACAACAGGAGGGGTCACAGACATAAGACCAGCTGCTAAATAAAGCTCGTCTGACCTTAGCTGTCATGTGGGTATATTAATGCTGCCCATTATGCACACAAGCAATTTTCACCCATGTATTAATTATATGTTTTAAATTTGATAACACCAATATGTTTCGTATCCCCTAAACCTCCAGGGATGTATACAGTTTAATACTGGCAACGTCTAATTGTGGGAAATACGAAAACGTCTTTTAAAACTACAATTCCCAGTAGAGACGTGCCATAGCACGGTTCTTACCCTCATTACCTCTGCCCGCCCTACCACCTGTCCTCTGGACCCTATCCCTTCAAACCTCCTTCAGACTATCGCTCCTGATATTCTACCTTTTCTCACCCATTTCATCAACACTTCTCTAACTTCTGGTCACTTTCCAAACAGTCTCAAGGAGGCAAGAGTAAACCCTCTCCTAAAGAAACCCACTCTCAACCCGTCTGATGTTATAAACTACAGGCCTGTCTCTCTCCTCCCGTTCCTGTCTAAAACACTTGAACGTGCTGTCTTTAAACAACTCTCCTGTTATCTCCATCAGAACAACCTTCTGGATCCGCACCAGTCTGGTTTCAAGGCAGGCCACTCCACAGAAACTGCTCTCATTGCTGTCACTGATGAACTGCACACTGCCAAAGCAGCATCCCTCTCCTCTGTCATCATCCTGTTGGACCTGTCTGCTGCATTCGACACGGTGAACCATCAGATCCTACTTCGCACTCTCCAAGAACTTGGAGTTTCAGGCTCTGCACTTTCCCTCCTCACCTCATACCTCAAAGACCGTACCTACAGGGTAACTTGGAGAGGGTCCGAGTCCGACCCTTGTTAATTAACTACAGGGGTCCCTCAGGGCTCTGTTCTTGGTCCCCTCCTCTTCTCCCTGTACACAAACTCGCTCGGATCTGTCATTAGCCCGCATGGTTTTTCATACTACTGCTACGCTGACGACACCCAATTAATTCTGTCCTTTCCCCGCTCAGAGACCCAGGTCGTCGCACGCATCTCTGCTTGTTTAGCCGACATCTCTCAGTGGATGTCCGCTCATCATCTCAAGCTCAACCTTGACAAAACTGAACTGCTTTGCCTTCCGGGAAAAGATTGTCCCACTCTTGACCTGACTATCAACATCGGCACCTCTGTTGTTTCCCCGACTCAGACTGCAAGGAATATGGGTGTGATCCTAGATAACAACCTGTCCTTCACTGCAAACATCGCTGCTACAACCCGTTGCTGCAGATACACGCTCTACAACATCAGGAAGATACGTCCCCAGCTGACCCAGAAAGCGACCCAGCTTCTGGTCCAGGCTTTCGTCACCTCACGTCTAGACTACTGCAACTCCCTCCTGGCTGGTCTACCTGCATGTGCCATCCGACCTCTGCAGCTCATCCAGAATGCAGCGGCTCGTCTGGTCTTCAACCTTCCTACATTTTCCCACACCACGCCGCTCCTCCGCTCCCTTCATTGGCTTCCGGTAACTGCTAGAATTCACTTCAAGATACTGGTACTTGCGTACCATGCTGCAAATGGATCTGGCCCTTCCTACATCCAGGACATGGTTAAACTGTACACCCCAGCTCTACGCTCTGCATCAGCCAAACGACTCGCTGCACCCTCGCTGTGAGGGGGACCCAAGTTCCCATCAGCAAAAACACGTGGGTTTGCTATCCTGGCTCCAAAATGGTGGAATGAGCTCCCCATTGACATCAGGACAGCAGATAGCTTACACACCTTCCGGCGCAGACTAAAAACTCATCTCTTTCGACTCCACTTCGAGCGATAGAATTACTAACAAAGAACTGCTAACAGAGCACTTATATACTAATAAAGGACTGGCTTATCTATAGCCAGTTGAGTAGCACTTAAAATACTTGGCTCTATGAAACCTGATGTACTTATATGATTCTGTTTTCTTCAAGGTTGTGTCTTCCTGGTCGAATGTACTTATTGTAAGTCGCTTTGGATAAAAGCGTCAGCTAAATGCAATGTAATGTAATGTAATAGCACATGTTGCGAAACACGCCAGCATGTGTAATTCTGGGGGGCTGGGCTGGACCCGTCCAAGTCCAGTTTTGGAAAGTCTGCCGTGGTTCCATTCCATTTCAAAGAGCTGTTTGACACTCGGCATAACCTTGTCGCACTGCCACTTCAACATCCAATCACAGAGCTTGAGGGCTAATCACGGGGTTTGTAAAGCAAGGCGGATGTTGTAGTCTCAAACGATAGCTGGGGATTCTGGGTAGTGTAGTGTCTTCGGAAACTTTGTAGTGTCTAAACTCCGAAAAAACTATTTGTTTCTCCGAATCGAAGTTTAAAAACACAAAAGCATTGTACACAATTTAAACCAATCAATATTGTGTAATTAACAAGGATAAACTGATGTTTTTTAGTGGATGAGTAATGGAGATATCACTGTGTAGGCCTAATCATTTGACAATGTGGGGAATACTTCCGGTTTTATTATGAAAACTTAGAGACCGGAAATACTGTTTTTACCCACGCTAATTTGACATGGAAGCTGCCCCATATACACGTTCTCCTGGCAAGACCTCAAATCATCTTCGTATATCTATCAAACTGTAGATCCTACACATCCACTGGACGTAGATTATAAAAGTACAATATACACTTCTCGCTAGAAATCTAATAAAAAAGCGTTTACACACCTACTTTTTAAAAGTAAAAATCCTTAATAGCCTATAGGCCTAATTTTACTTGAGTATTCCTGAAAACTCTGAAATGCTCACAGAGGTTGTTTCAGTCAGCAAACTGCCAACCCCCCCCCCCAAGTTGTTTTCATAACTTCCCCCAGTGAAGGTTGGAACGTTTTTGTGTGATAATAAAACCTTACCACAGTATGTACATGAACAATGAAAGTAGAGAGTTAAGTAAAAGGACAGCTGTAAGTAATTTAGAAACACACAAGGATATACAAAACAAAAATAAACAGGTGGCATAATTAGCAAATGCAAATAAGGGACTAAAGACAAGACTAAACAAGATGAAAAGTGATCTTGAAAAAGCAGCAGAGCTTAATCAAGAACATGCATAAAGAAGTACAACACATCAATCAATTATTTAAAAAAGAAAAAAAGCTACCTAATTAGGATATCAATATCCAATCTCTCCATGCTATCCAAACAGAAGGGTTGCTGGCTATGTTCACTAACATTATGAGGATGTACTCAAGTTAAATAAACACCAGGTCCAAACATGCTGTCAAATAGGTGTTTATTGAAGCTCAGTTCTCACTTTTGCACTATGTTTAATTTTTTACTAAGTACTCCACTTGCTCACGCTTTGATAACCCACTTTCGTGCTGCATAAGCAACCTACTGTTTCATACACCCCCTCATATCCTGCACGTTGCACTGAACTGGCCAGAAATCCTCTGACAAATGTTTGAGGGCTTTGTGGTGCATGCATATAGGCAACTCATGCGTACTGTACATATGTCTAACTACCCACACAAACACACACCCACAAGCACCTCTGAAACTCAAAGCACACTGATAAAGTGAGAAGATATTTATTCAAATCACATCTCACAACAATAAACAGTCCAAACTCTCAAAGGTCACTCAGCTTGACATAAAGTCTGTTTACCACCAAATGTCTTGCTTGCCTATACCTTGACACCTTTTGTACTCCCAAATCATCACATGCTTTGTGAACTCACCAGTGAATTGTTGGTGTGACTTCACCAATTTAAAAACTAGTTTGACAGCACTACAGATGGGGGAACGAGAAACAGTTAAGTGTTGCACCAGCCTGAAACCTTAACAGTGTCAGCGTCCTCCTGCTCTGTGGTGACAGTTGGGAGTGCTCCTCTGAGCTGTCATAAGTGATCCACACTCAAGCACCCACACCTCATACTTCCCAGAATCCAATCATTTGCAGGTG
The DNA here is from genome assembly GCF_902827115.2 of Pseudochaenichthys georgianus. Taxonomy (NCBI): domain Eukaryota; kingdom Metazoa; phylum Chordata; class Actinopteri; order Perciformes; family Channichthyidae; genus Pseudochaenichthys; species Pseudochaenichthys georgianus. Next base: position 19,080,340 of record NC_047510.2, read on the forward strand.
TTTATTGTTAATGACTCGGTCTGTACCAAATCCTGAAGTGTTGTGTGTGTATGCCTACCTGACTGGGCCCTCCTATATAATTTCATCTCATCTTAACTCACTTGAACCGAGAGGTCCAAGGGTGGGCCGAGGTGTCCTAAAGTCTGTGCAATGAGCCTTCTCTCTCCACCGTCCTTCAGGGCTTACTCTGCCCTGGATGGTATTTTGTCTGCCTTTGCAGAAAGCTGAATAGAGGCTTTTCCAGAAGGCTGCTTTACATTCTTTGAACAGAGGGCGGTTTTGACATTGTTAGTGCAACCTTGGCTTTCTCTGTCAGGGGGAGCCTTTGTGGATCTGGTCGGCTCAAATAAATCCCACACATGCTCGGGGTTCAAATGAGGATCTCTTAATGCGCATAGTGCTATTATGTACACACACACACACACACACACACACACACACACACACACACACACACACACACACACATATATTCTTGTTACTTGTGGTTTCGCTAGAGTGCATCTCAAATAGCGCTGACCACAGGTGTCCTCATTAGGCTGGTCTGTGCACTGTATTTGATGGGACAAACACTGTGCATACCCGTGCTGTTTAATTCAATCCAATACATCAATACATATAATGTTTGCACATCTGAGTGGCAGTTATTTCACTCTGTGGTAATTTGATAAGCCTTTTTGTGTAATGTTTTGTAGTTTATTTTATTGTATTATATTGAAATACATTCATTATATTGAATGGAACATGAACAACTTTACTCTCATTGTATAAATCTAAACCCTCACATATTTTCCCCTTTATGTTATGCCTTTAACCATCTAAAGATTATGCTATTATCTGCATAAAGGCTCACCAGACATACTTTAAACAAGATCATGTTGCAGTCACAGCTCACACCTTCACATTACTCTACTACAGACTTGTATTTAACCTGCATTTAATCTACAAACTCAGTTGCTTTAGCTATAAGCAGCACTAACAATGCTGCAAAGTATATACATAGATATCCATCATTAAATGCATACTGTATGTACTGTATTTGGATTCTGCATACTTAAAAATAAGGATGGGGGATATTTACATGCAGAAATGTATTCTTTCCACATGAACATAGTATAGTATAACACTATTCCTGTAAAGACAGATATGGTGCATCTATACATTCACATATGTAGGTAAAGACAGCTACTTTCTCTGAAAAGCTTTATCTCGTGTGTCTGTTTCTCAGAAAGAATATGCTTTCTCTGTAGAAATATGCTTCTTTCAAAGGTGTGATGAGTGTGGGTTTTGTCTGTATGAACCTGTTTTTGAAACAGCAGCCAGCAGACACTGTCAGGGGAAAAGGCAAACTTAAATGAGAAGAAATGCAATATGTGAATTCAGGTATCTCATTGATCCATCAGGACCTCAGGGCCTATTCAGCGTTTCAATTTACCTCCATCTCTCCTCAAAAGACTACATCAATGTCAGCCCCTCCTGTCTCCCCCGCTCTTTTTTTACCTTTCGGCTCTCAGGCTTTTACTCACTCTGCGGATCAACGCTTATTCACCCATTCACTGCCTTAGAGCAACTGCAAAAAGCAACTTTGCTGTCAATGAGCTGCCATGGCCTCTCCAGCAGGGGAAAGCTGTCAAACATTATTTCTCTAATAATTATTTGTGAATTTGGGAGATAAGAAGATAAGAATGGAAAGAAGCCATCCTGCAGTACTACTCTCTTGCGTCTACTCTCACCACTGGTGTGTTTGTGTGCTTGTGCGTACACATTGTAGGTCAATAATACTGCATGCAAATAAAACATAGATTTATTGTCTGGTTGCTGGAACAGTATAGTGTGATTGCGGGTTTTGCATGTGTCAAAGTTTAGTATGACATTACATTTATTTGCTTGACATATAGGACACACGTTTTCATAACAAGATGTATTGATATGTTTCTCACTAAGAGGAAGACTGAGCAGAATGAGCATAACTCTAAGTAAACAGATTTAGTGTGTGCAACATTAACTGTGTAACTACGCAGACAAAGCATTTGCTATCTTCGCTGATTTGTTAAACTGTTAATTTATTTTAGGAATTAAGAAACATTAGAGGCTTACTGAATCTAATTCAGGGGCAAGTTTGGAACATTTATGTTACTAAGGCAATTTATACTCAACATGTGATTAAAAAAACAAGAGTTTTGCAAACAGATTTTCATCTTCGTGTCTGATCAACTGTGGGGTAAATTAGTGTCTATATTCACTTCAGCAGCCTGTACGTGACAGACGGCGCCAGACACGACGTGTCTGTGTGGGTAACACTTGTGTCTCAAAGTGAGTGTGTTATTGGCAGCTGTCACCTTCTCCATGAGCTGGCGAAGTTGCCTGCTGCGTGGGTCTCGGTTACACATGTTCTGTGCCGGTGCGACCACGGTACAGATACACTTCCCATCTGCATCCTGCGCCGAGCTGTAGATCTGCCAGCCCTCCTCTGGGCTCGGGTACAGAGCCTGCAGAAACACAGAGACATATATATCTTAGACCAAGAGAATAAACGTGTTGCTTCTCTCTGCAGTTTTTTTTATCCTGTTTATGTTACAAATGGTTAAAAAATGTCCCTGAAATCTTTTGAAAAAAGGGTTAAGGGTCATTTTGCACAATGTCTATAAAAGAAAAGCACATCAAATGAAAAACAACATCTTATGGCATGCTTTGGTTAAATGTATGTCTATTATATTGAATTATCCCAATGCTTTCACTCAGCAGCGCACTCTTCCATCACATGTACAGATAATTTGTCAGAATTCCATTAACTAATAATCAAATAAAATGACTACCCGCCATGCACAGTGCATTCTCTTATCATCTGTGCAGCCCACACTGGAATGTCAGCCAAGGGACTACATGCTATGCAAGTTATGATTTATTCTAAGTGTAAAATATGTTTTTGTTTTTAATGATGTTTCAGTGAAACAGCACAGAGTAGCCTAAAGCAAACTTACTGCACTGTCCTTGCTAACTAGCTGTTTCCATGTGGGATGTAGCTTGATTAAACATGCTATTTGAGGAGTTTTAATTAATCTAATTCAAGTCATTCTTTATTGTGAAACATTTATTTTTTAATGAGTTGTTTGCTTAAACGGCAAGTTTGCACAAAGCCCATATTGTTGTTTTCAAGTACCATTCCCCTTTATTTATCTCACCACATGGCCCGTTGCCAATTAGTATTTGACAAATGAATGGATGTATGTGTCCATGTCTGTTTAGGTCCTAAAGCAACCCTTTAACCAGATCCTAAACTTTAGGATCTGGTTAAAGGGTTGTTTCTGATTGAATATGACATGTTAAGTGAACCCTAAGCAGATAACCCCTATATTTCCATTATATTCTAGTTATTTCCTGTTAATTCCCGTACATTTCTGTTACTGTTATTCCCATATCAAGTTTCCAACTTAAATCTTCATTACGTACCAAGCAGGCTTGGTATTTTCAAAATACATGAGGGCAGACTAGATATTTTTCTGCCAGTATTTATCAACAGTAATCTGAAAAGCGTTACACCCTCATAAACAATTTCTAAAATAATAAATGTATCTAATATTTGAAAGTGTTGTTGAAAGTGTTTAGAGAGAAAGACACTCTTTAATACTTTCCATATCCTGATTAGTTGTGCCCATTCTGTCACCATGCATTAGCTGCAAAGTCATAATTTATCCATGGCATTCTCCTACTCTTGCAACCCTGTCAAAAGTGACTCTTCCCCAAAGGCAATTAATAGCAATTGATCCATCCAACTACTCAAAATCTATGCAGTCTAATTTTAGGATTAACTGGGGAGGAACAGAGGGAAAGCGAAGCCAGAGATTGACAGAGGTGGTGCTCTCAGCAGTAAAGTAAGGAGGAGAGAGAGATGGAGGATAGAAATGGGTGCAGATTAAGATAAGACAAGAACACCTGTGGAAAATACACAAAGGGATGAAAAACACAACGCCATGACAGAGATGGAGTAAGAGCTTGACAGGGGATGAAGAAAGACAAATGGGAGGAAAATGGGGGTTTTAAAGAAAAGAGGAAGAGGGAGGGATCAGACCAGGCTGTGTGAAAGCAGGGCATAGATAGGTTTGGACGCAGAGAGGAAATGGAGCTGTTCGAGATTGATAATGCAGCCTGTATCCAGTGGAGGAGAGTCGAAGATGAAAGGATGGAGTTCTCTCTCTGACTAATCCAATCAAAAGTAGTGCCGTAGCACACGCACAACATAGTTTACACAAAGGCCCGGACCGTTCCTTTCAGTCACCTGGCACCTACACACATTCGGCATATAAAGCAAAATGTAATGAGAGAAGAAGCAGCCATTTTAGTGATCAAATTAAAGACCCATCCACATAAGTGGCAGAAAAAGGCTGGAAATAAGACCTTGTGGCTCGACCCGGTGCCGCTCTCCTGCTTTCTTCTGAGGATTTTTGTGCTCTCGTCTTCTTTGGTCGGGGGATCAGATTAAAATGTCTTGGGGGACAAGGGGACTTTGTGATTGGAGTGTAAAGTACCAACCACCCTGCAAGCCAATGTGCTCACTGTCACATCTTGTCACTCCTGCAAATCCCTCGGCACCCCACCCCCCTCTCTCCCTCCCCTCCCCTGTTCTTCCTCCAGTTCCTCACACTCTCAGATTGAGTGAATTTTAAATCTGACTTTGATCAAATACATTATGGCCAATAGACTATACCTGAGTGACTTAAATGTTGCAATATCAACCATGACAATGACACAAGAAATACACTCTTTTCATATTTGACCTGTTTAATTATATATAAGGGTAGATTAAGTCGACTCATACATTTTTTTAAATGAATACATCTAAGTTTAATTAAACTAAGTAGCGAGTAATATACTATGAGCTTGTTTGTAAGTTAATGTGCAACCAGTTCCTGAAGTGACTTGCACAGTGTTTTCAGTCAGTCAGCACCTTTTTTTATCATTAGTCTTCCTTTTTTGAGGCAATCCAGCTTCTCAATAGCAGAGCCTCCTCCAATTTCTTTCAACCATAACTGACTGTATATTTCATTCTGCCATTGCCCGAGGGGGAGATTCTTTCCTTTGTCTGCTTCTCTGCCCGCATCTCAGTCACTGTCAGGACGTCAGATTTATTGCAACATGTGTGTATGAGTTTGTGAGTGCAAGTATTTCTGTGAGCCTGCCTAGGTGTATCGGTATATTATCTGCATGTATTGTACACAAAATAACAGCACATACAGTATATGTGAATTGTTCCACATGTGGTATTTTCTACATGAAAAATGTTGATGATGCATGCATTTGGAACTGCAGCTACACTACTGATTAAACCCCGAAAGGGATTCTGTGGATATCTGAGCAGCTGTATGCATGATTACTGCAGCAGAGTACTTTGACTGCTACGATACTTTGGACGTGTGTTAGATAGCGGATCTTGAGACCATACCATTTTACACCATCTACTCATTACAGTTGATCGCCTGCTGTGTTTGCAAGTGGAGGTTAGTTAGCCTCAAACAGCAGAATCCACTTGTCCACTCACTCTGAGGGCCGGGTATGTGCAGCCTCCTGCATTCAATACAATTACCTCATATCCAAACATGTGGGGGCTGCCTGTCTGCCTACGCACTAGAAATTCACTTTTGGTTCAGAAGGATTGTGGCGAATGGATGCAGAAGAGGGCATCAATATTTCATATTCCTATCAGCCTGAAAGGGAGCCACAATTGGTGTCCAACAGATTGTGTTATGATATCTTACATAGTGGGCTGTAATAAGCAAGTTCTAAATTCAACAAAGTAATATTTGAGGCATGTCAGCTCCATTATCCTAATACTTTCTTCATTTTCCAACATGTTTAAGCTCACGCTGTGCTCCTCGTGTGCTTTTTCCCCAAGCCAGGGAGCTTTCACAGCATCCCATCTTCTCCTCTCTTCATTAATGTTTCATAAATGCTGGGCTGAAATTAAAAGCTTATTTGAAGCCGTTCCAATTTCATTACCACCCACCTATCCATTCTGCACTAACTTTCCCATTCTCATCACATTGGCAGTTTAGATTGCGGGGGGAAAGAGGTTATTTTTAAATGTGCTTTGTCCTATACTTTGTGCCTGAGCTGTTGCGATGTGAACTATATACCATATATACCATACGAAACTGATCTCTTGGGATGCATGTCGTGAACGGATATGTTTTGGAACTCCAGTTAATTTATTTATATATGATCATGAGTCCCCCAAAGATTGGGTCAATGACATTGGTTCATTAAACAACCTGCAGCCCCATGCAGCCTATAAGTGGTGGAGATCCAACCTCCCCAATAACTAGTGGTTTACAGAATATTATTCAGGGTATACATAGTAAAATAAATAAATGATGTTTGCATACTGTGCAGGTCAGAGTGTAAACGTTTAAGAAAGTAGTGATTACATAACCTGTGCTATCATCATTAGCTATAGTTATCTTAGGGAGCTTCAGGTCTGAGAGATAATCCTCTCTTCCCAGACACAGACAGTGGTTATAGTAGGGACTAGGGAGGAGGTGTTGAGTTCCCTGTCTTAGAAATTCACCCATTAGACATCAGGGATGAAATAGAATATGTAAGTGCCAGATTTGAAGCTTTCACGGTCACGGGCTGCCATGCGAAAGCCCATTAAGGAGAAAGACAGCAGTCATTGAAAACAACAGGAAACCGCAGAGGGCAAGAGAGATGAAAAATCAATTAGTCTTGCTTACTCAAGTTAAAATTAAACTCTAAGATTAGTGTCCTTCCCCTTTTGTGCCACCTACGGGTTCCCTCTGATCCCATGACATCGCAACTGGCAGCCTGGGCCTATGAAGTCTCGTCATTCAATGCTGCTATGTCTTCCATCTACAACCTGCCATTCTCCCAATAGAAAAACAATTGAATTGGAAGTTACTGATATGGTGATAGGCGGAAAATGAAGTGTTGTGGTTTGAGAAAGGCTGACAAGGGAAAGAGAGATGGTTCTAATTTCCTTTAGCTTAGTTAAAACGCTGCCCAGTCACAATTCAGAATGACAACTTCAGTTGAATCCCTGCAGAGAAAGGGGAAGAGGAGATGAGAGGCTGTGGCCATTACTAAGCTAAATTCGAGTTACCCATTACTCCAACCTTTCTCCTCTGCTTCCTGTTCGCAGCATGTACAAAGGACCAGTTTCCAATGAGATAATGTGTCGTTTACAACCTTAATGAAAACTAACAAGCCACATTGTGCTTTTACCTAAGTGTTCCTTCAGTGCAAAGTTGCTCAGACCCTTGTATTAGTGATTAACAAAGTTCAGAGAGATTATCCAATTAGACATTGGAGCTGCTGGCATCACTGTCGAGAGTTGCAGGACGGACTTCCTCTGGCGTTTCATTAAATGAACCCTGGAGCTTGCTGCTGTTAAGCCAGAGCTAAATGAGGTCATAAATCTCCAGCTCCCTACTTTATGAACATGACGGGAAGTCTATTATAACTTTCATAAACAGCAGGCAGAAAGGGGCAAACGGGCAGGAGCAGGGATATGAGATAGATCGTGCTGCTCTGCTGTGAACTCAACCTGCCATCCTCTCTGAGGAAGTGCAACGTCACAGGATGTACAGTGTAAGAAGAGTATAGGGCTGAGAATAAGGAGTACAAGGAGAGATAGTAAGGATAAAGAATGCTACACACATAATCTGTCTCTTCGGTTTCCATCCCACAATGCCAACTTTGTTTATCCTTGTTCTGCATCTTCACTTTCTTTCCCTCCGCATTCTGTGGCAGGCATTCACTTTTCTAAACGCTTGTCCCCAGCACAGTAGAAACATCTGTCCCTGCTACACAGAGCAATATATGGCCAAACAATCAGATCTCATTTTTCAAATTGGCTGGATATTGCTGTAATCGACCGTGTACAAATAAACATGCAAATACACCCCCTCGCTCTTCAAATGAACAATCAGTCAATCCTCAATGCACAGGCCAGCTGCTGGCCTTTACAACAAAACTCAATGAAGACTCCGAGTCAAGTCCCTAGTCTGTCCTGCTCCCAAGGAAAACCGATTAGCACAATCAGTGCAGCATGGTTGCCAGTCAATAATATGACTCATAAACTCATCATGCCCATCTCCCTGCTGCCTTGTTTTCCTCCCTGCTGCCTCGTACTCTCTCCCACTCCATCACTCTCGTGCCTGCCACCCCTCCTGCCTGGTGTCCTGCTTGCTTTCCATCTGCAGCTCACTCATTCTAATCGGGATCACATTTAGATGACAGTAGGGTTGACAGATCCGTCAAGTGCTTTTTGAAGTTGGGGGGTTAAGTTTGAGCTCTGTTGGAGGAGTAGGAGAATATTACACTCACCAATGTTCAGCACATAGGAGCTACAACGTTATACTTTTTGGAGCAGGCTGCCTGTGCCATGCCAGGTGCTCCGGTGCAAAATATTTGGCATCCAGTCAGCTGTTAGACGGCTACCAGATAGCTGTAGCTGATAGCTGGTGTTACATTGAGGAGGGGTGAGAGAGAGATTGAGGAAAAACTGTATAAACTGTTAGAACACACACAGTCAGTGGTTCAATGGAGGAAAAATGTGGCTTGCAGTAGAGTGTGAATTGTGAAATCATCAAATAGCTTTTGAAGGGCAAAGCACGAGTCAGGCATAAGTTCAGTTGACTTGAAATTACACTGTCAAAATAGAAAATGAACCATGTCTGAGGCCTGACAATGAGCCCATCTATAAAGTCTGGGATAAATAAAGTACACAGGCTACAACGCAGCTCATGTATCAAAACAATTTAAGAATGATTATTAGATTGTCTTTCACTGAGAATCTGTCTCTCCATACCACATCACATTGACTAAGTAGTAGAGGACTCCTGTCTGGGTCTGACCTCAAATAAAGTTTGGTTGAAGGCTGTACAATGAACATAAAAGAAAAGTGTGCAAATAAAATTCTGCAGCAGTGTTTAATCTTAAATCCATGGCCAAGAATCGATTTTAACAGTCTGCTTTATTGGATTGCACAGTGGACGTGATAATGTTTACATTCCTACATAGTGACAGACAGAGGCTGGGTGACCCCAATCATATTGTGAGCCTGGCTGTTTGTTCACTGCCATTTGTTGTTTTCTGCTCCCTTTTGATGCTGGGAATATTTTATTTCACTCTTCTGGCTCACAGCTTTCTTATTTTAGATATCAAAGGGAGAGTCAACACACACTCACGCACACACACAAAAGAGGTGTTATGGGTATGCAACCACATTATGTATGACATTGGCAGCTGGTGACTCAAAATATTGGGGAGGGCAGGAGGAAAACCATCTCACAGCACGATGTTATTTTACACTACTTATATCTTTCTTTATTTAAATTAAACCTTGTACACGTGAACAGATACAGTACACACATTTTATTTCCTTGAAAAAATAAACCACAATGTGCCGGTAATCCTTTCAGCACAGAAATAATCAGTCAACAGGTACACCTTGAGTTGTTATTACTTAAAAGGAGATTCATGTATTTTCTACTCTGACTTTAACATGTAGAGTACACCAAGGTTCAATTCTCGGATCAGTTTTGTTATGATATTATTATTATATCATTTATCAGTGGTTAACTTGATAGCAAGTAGGATGTCTCTCTGACGATGCTAAACTATGTGATGCATTCCCCCAGGTATTTGCAAATAAAATTAAAGTTCTTATTTTTGTATGTAGTACATGTAGCAATGTCATGGCAACTGTATCCCAAATGTCAGGTGTTACCTTGACTTGATTTCAGTTTTGAAAAGCATAATGAAAGAGCATGCTGGTTTCCTTATTCAACAACAACAACAACAACAACAACAACAACAACAACAACAACAACAACTGCCAATTGTATTAATAGATTCATATTAATTTCTTAGTATACCATTTAAAAAAAATAAGTGTGCGTGCACAAGGTCTACAAAAGTGACTTTTGGGCTTGACCATCTTGTGCAGGAACACACATTCTATGTAAATGTTAGAGCTCTTGGGTCTCCTCTGCTCATTAAAGAACATCGTTTTGCACTCTCCAGATGTGTACAAGCATCCAGGCAGGGTTGTGCTCAGTGCCTTCTCAGAAAGGACAGAGAAACTCAGTCAGCTGTGTTCGTGAATAAGCTGGTTAGAAGACGAGCGCAGAAAGCAGACTATGGAAATAGCTCTGAGCTTGGAGAATAGTGGAAGCAGCGTGCACTGGTGCCAGGGTGGAGACTGGCAGCAGGCCACTGGCGCACTAGCATCACAGTGTCACAAGACTGTGGCTAGATTGTCTTTGATTAGAGCTCTAAACATTGTGTGAGTCACGACTGCTTCTTAGATCATCACAGGCATCATTAATAGTGATGGGACTTTGAGGCGAGGCTTTACATTAAAGTTTTATTCCCTGCCATTGTTTTATTCCTGTCTCAAAGGGGAGACATTTTCCATCACAGCAAACTAGTATACTGTCATATTTTCTGGCACAATCAAACTGGCTCATCAGTTGTAATAAAACATTGATGGAATGATGTTAGATGGCAGCCTTTCTCCTTTTCTCTTGTGAATGAGTTGCCTGAAAGAAAATAGCCACTCACAACTATAATAATCTGTTATTTCCAGTCTTTTGAAATGCAAATGACAAGGCTCCCAGACATGAGTTTACCAAAGAAGAACCTTGCAACATATTCTATTTCTCTTGACCCTAAGCAGGATAAGCAAGTTTACAAAAAACAGTGGATAGCTTAATCAGGCCACCGCCCCGGGGAAAGGTGGGTGTTCAATAGGATTATAGAGTTTAGTGCTGTAAATATTTGAAACATGCCTTGAGTTCTTACATTATGATTTAACTTTGATGATTTACTGAGATTGACCTGCTCAAATATGAGCCTGATGTAGAAAAGATACAACACAATTTGGAGCAAAATGCTGCTTTTACCTAGATGGTTGACATTTTCACAAGGGTATACTGTGAGTTTATCTCCAAGAAGACATGAACCTGACACCTCACTGCAATACTAGGGAGACATAATGCTGCGACGATGCGTTAACACAGTGGTTCCCAACCTGGGGGGCGCGCCAAATACCATATTTAGACTTTTTTTTAACTTTTTTTTTTTTTACATATAATTGTAAAGCAATACATGATTGTCACTAAAAGCCTTGTCTCCACATTACAATAAAATATAAAAAACAATTGATTAATTAATTTGAATAACAATTCAAGTTAGTAGCTATTATAGGCATACAAAGGCAGAAATGTATAATTCTTTCTTTAATAGAAATGTTTCTTCTGCCCGTTAAGTGTCCAAACCGGGCTTTTCTGGATAAGCGCATTTTTAAAACATAGTCATTGTCCATGCCGGTTATTTGTCACCGTTGCTCCGATCAGATCTGTCTCTTCCATTTTGTACATTATTTACGACTTTTGAATCCACATAAACACATCAGCAAAATCCGGCTTACTTTGAGCATGTGTTTTAAACAGTTTAATCCCTTTGTGAATTGTTTCCACTTCCGCGCCGTCCTTTAATTTCTTCATACAGCGGGAATCCAAATGAATTAATCCTGAGTCCAATAACCATCAAAGTCACTCCAATAGTGCTCCTTAATTACGCTTTCATCCTCCTTTAACAAAATACTTCACATTCATCTAGTTTGTGACAGTGGTTGTAGCATTTTTGAGACTTTTAAAAATGTAATTACCGCTGTTGTGGCCCCCCCCCCCCCCCCCCCCCCCCCGTGTGTGTGTGTGTGTGGGGGGGGGGGGCGCAACTTCCAACAGGAGTCATTTGGGGGGGCTCTTGGGAAAACAGGTTGGGAACCACTGCTTTAACAAACCATTTTAAATGATATAACTCTTTTTTTAAACAGATGGAATGTCCCCCCTGAGACACACATTTCAAAACTTCCTTTGGGTTCATATTTGGACATAAAAACACACCCACACACACATTTACCCAGATGGTTGCAAATCTCTTGATGTTGGGATGTTACATTTCATTCAATAATTTCAACAGACCAAAATATTTGCTTAAAGGGTAAGGTTACCACAAATAACACACTCGGGATAGAGGGCGAAGGCAATCAGTTACCTATGAATTAATCAATTATTAGTCTACTTGATATATTTAATGTCTGTCTTGCCTCCTATTAGCAAACTGTCAGAAAAAACTTAGCATGTAAACAAAATTAAATATAAAACCTTAAAAGAACTAACAGTTTTCTAATGAAACACATCAGATGCCCTTGTTATACCTGTATGACCTCTCTAAATGCCAGAATGTTTAACATGAGGAGAGGAGGATTTAGGGACAAACAGCGGAGGAGAAATAAGACGTTAAACTGTAACATTGTCTCAACCACCTTTGGAGGTGAGTGACAGATGGGATCAGCCTGAACATCACTCAGAACAGCTCTCTACCTCCCGTCACCCCGCCAAAGACATATGATTTACCACGACCGTCCACACTGCGCCCTGCGCCGCTGCCTCTCACTCATCACTCAGCCACTTGCCCACAATCCTGCATCATTATACTTAACATGACTCACACACCAACATGTACATCTTTCACGTTTGGCTGAAACATTGCTCGCACAAATGCATGTCGACTTCCATCATCTTGCTCTTATTAAAACATCATAGCACTTGTGACAGTCCCACACCCATCACTCCTCCCAGAAACCCCTCTGCTGTTTCTTTAGTTAAACATGAGGCACACTCTAACTCTAATCTTAGTATCTTTCAATGTTTTCAATATCCCCCCGAGTCTTCTGCTGTCACTCTCTTTTTTCCTTACATTCACAATACAAATATTAATGGACAAATATAGTGCACACAGACACTTGCAAAAAATGAAAGTAAGTCATACGCACACTGACAATCCTCTCCGAAGTGCCCCCTCTGGTGATGGTGGTCCCGTTGAGTCCAACCAGAGAGGGCAACGTTTGAGACATCCAGTTGGTCACCATAGCCATGGTGCTGAGCACCGCCCCGATCTTTAGCATGGGGATGCTCATGTTTGCTCCCTGTGGGGCCCCGGCGCTAACAGCCCTGCAGCCAGCCCTACCCTGCCCTGCCCTGGACCTCGGCTCCAGTCAAACCCCTCTCTGCTCCAGACAGTCCAGGCAGGAAGCAGCCAGTCAGTGTCTGCCTCCCAGAGCTGGAGAAGCACAGTTACCAGACCCACAGCCAGAGACTGGTTAGAGGAGAGCAGCTCACATCCAACAGCATCACCCTGGAATCTTTCCCCTCAGAGTGACTGCCTCAGCCTCACCCCCTCCCTCTCTCTCACTTCCTTACTCTGCCCTTATCTCTCCCTCCCTCTCCGTTCCACTCTCTACCTCAAGATGCAGAGCTGCGCATTGGCTGCCTCTCTGTCTCAACCCCTCCCGACCAGCCTATGCTCTGTTCTTGCCAGCCCTGTTTTGCATGCATGCATCTATTCTTTTCTGTTTCTTTGACATGTGGCTTTGCTTTCATTATTCAAATCTCAGTGTGTGTGTGTATGTGTGTGTGTGCACTTCCACATTTATGTGTGCTGTGTAGAGATCAGATAGAGACTGATGTGAGAGTGCTGATCTCTGCTCTGTTATGTGGCATGTGTGTGCCAAAAGCATGATCTCAGGTTGAGTAGACTGCCCTCATCAAACTAACTTCACTGATTGGAGGACTGGTTATAAAAAGAAGGAAGTCGATAGATTTAAGGTCTTCCAGGGACGTGAGGGGAGACATTCAGAAAAGTATTAATGGTATGAGAGATCTAGGTGCGTCTGCGTACGGCTGCTTCTGACAGCTCATCCGTCATTCTGCTTCATGACATATCAGCCTCCACTTCTACAGTATCCTACCATCTCCATTCTGCCTGGGGCGTAACCATATCACCATCTTAACTTACATGTCTTCTCGACATTCACTGCCTGAAACTCTAAAACTACAGTACATGTATAAGTGCAAGAGTTCATATTCGGATAATGATTGAATTGACATAATGACGGATAACGTTAAAGCTTACAAAACAACTTGTATCCAAAACTGATAATACATTTGTTTTCTTACCTGGCTGCTACCACATGCTTTCCTTCAATAATGGGGGATTACAAGTTATTTTCAAGTGGTGCAGGTAAACAATTGTTGTATTGTTGTAATCCAAATGGCTTAAGCTCTCATCACAATCACAGCGGGTAAACCAGTGTCAGATAGCATAGCAATTGCTTTACTGCCTATTGGATGTTGTATCACCTAAGGGGCTTTGCCTCTACCTTGATTGGAGATCATTTCAGGACAGACCTCAGACGTAGATCAACCCTTTGGATGTAGGGTATGTATTGGATCTGGAGAGTGTCTCAAATTACTACTTGAAGCTTGAAGCATCTCCTTGCCGCATTTTCCTGCAATATTCTGGGCCACTGGCGGTCTCATATTATGCCCTAAACAACCATGAATAATGATGACAGTGGCCCACTCAGACAAAACGGCCAGGTCATCTTCCTTTCTGTTGGCTTCCTGGTCTGCTGATTTATTCAGTTTGTCAGCAATGGATGGGCTCCCTTCACCGAGCAGTCACATCGGGTGAGTGATATGGCTTCCTCTGTGTCGGCCATACTGTGAAGTGATATGAGAAGAGACAGCTTTCTCAGCCCCATCCGAAAATAATGAATCCCTCCTCAGTTCACCTGCTGGCTCCCACATGTGTCTGCACCTCTATTGTTGTAGCAAGACTGACCCTGTGTGGCTACCGGTGGGATTGCAGCCAACATGCTGCCTTACACAGTCACAGGTTTAGAATCACTCTGTTCCATGTCTCACAGAGATTTTAGAGAAAGGTACAATGCATTAAAGTGTCACAAACACACTGCTGCCTTCAGGGGCATGCGGGAAATAGACTGAAGCCAAGGACATTTCACATATCATCTGATTACATCACAGATGTTTTAGTTTTTATCTAAATAGTTTGTCTATTATGTCTACAGGCAAATTACTATAACTAATACAAACAATGTGCTAATAACATTTATTATAAACTATATTTACATATTTAAGGGAATATGCTTGCAACTATTGTGAGAGATGAATAAAGCTATGTTTGTAATCTACCGTACTTAATATTTACTTCAATGTACCGTCTAAAGAGAATGCAGTAATGGTGACATTCACTGGGTGGCAGCAAAGACTTAAACATCGATGGGCGTCCTTTACCTTTGTTTCTTTATTAAATAACCAAGCTCCTGCTTCTGTCCTGGTACAAAGTAAGAGGGGTGACTGAAAAGAAAAGTATTATGACGGTGCTTATTGGTGCATCATCTTAAATTACGTGAACATCTTTCACCCCATGTATGGCCATTGTGCAAGAAGTAGGATGTTTCAAAGCAGGTAGAAGTACATGGCCACATCCTAAATGTTCCTCCATTGGCCCCAATTATGACGACCATATACAGTATGTTCTGAGTAATGCCTTATGGAATAAACACTAAATAGGCACACATTACCCTAAACTAGTAAGGACCCAGTTTAACATAATAAATTCCCTTGCCCATGCCTAATGTTCAAAATTATAATGATCAATATCAAAGGTAGTTTTTTTGTTTCTTCAAATTAGACATGTGCCGTCGACTGTTCTTTTATTACTAGTTGGTGACTCAGAAGTTTCATCTCTAAGGAAAATGTGTCTCCCAGACCTCTTTATTCACTCTTTTCATCAGCTTGCATTCTGATTTTATAATAGCAGTCTAGACACTATTATTTGAATTCTGATTACAATGCTTTTCCCTTTTTAATTTGCCTCTCTTTAATTTGTGCCAAGAACATACTGTATGTGAATGCTGCGCCTGCTAAATGTAAATGAACTGAAACCATAGAGGCTGCCATCAGACTCCTGCAAATCATATCTTCTATCACAGGTTTTTCATATCCTTTTCTTCTATCTCAGGGTCTTTTTATTCAAAGCCATTGTTAATAACTTATTCACATTACTTATGTAAGGTTGAGCGCACCTGAACTCTTTCAAACTTTAAATTCTTGTCAGAGAGTGCAGGTCAGATGCCATCTTTTGTAAAGTGATGGCCCAAATAAAGGAAGGGAATAATGAGTGTCATGAGGACAATCTGCCATACCGCAAAGAAATCCATGCTCTGCCAATCAACTATCTAATCACGAAGTCCGTTGGCAGAACAAGCTTTCATTACATATTAACTAGAGAGGAAGTCGACCTTTTAACCTGTAATAATTTAATTATCTTTGATTAATTTTCACTGCCATTCCTCACAATTTCCACCATAATAATTGTCCAGACTCATTTTCGCTGCTTATTATCTTCAATTCTCTGCTCTCCTTTGTTCTCCTTCTCATGAATTTTATTTAGCCTTTAACTCCTCTCACTCTCTCACTCTCTGCCTCTCTTTGTTGTCTCTCTTGGCCCCTCCGGCATTAATAAAAATGGCATCGCATCATGTGTTTCTCCTTTACCCTGCATGTGTCTTAGCTCTTACTATTTCTGTCTGGAGCTCATGCACGTTCAGTGGTGTTCATACTGTCCTGTTGCATGCGTGGACTCAGATTTGCACTTCATACTGTAGAAACAAACCCTGTGGAACATCTGCATGCACACATGTTGTGCAACATTTTGGTGCCTCCACAGAGACATGCAAACATGGCTTTGTGCTTAATAATAAACATCTAAAAAAAGAAATCACTCTGCTCTTAGCCTGAGGGCTTGCTCTATAAAGGGTATTTGTAATCAGTTCAAACTGTGAAAATGGCCACCAACTGCACAAATGGCAGCATTTGTGCACACCTATGGATGGCAGTAGAGTGCTATAAAGCCTGAGGTCATAGGGAAGAACTCTGGGTGAGATAACAACAAAACTGTGGAACAGAAAGCACCAAACACGACAAAAACACAGCGGAAACACAGGAACAACTTACACCTCAGCTAATTACACAGACCTCCTTAACATTAATGCCGTTTTGACTGAGGCCACACACAAACCCCCGCCTGAGCTCTGAGAGACGCTGGAGTCATCCTGCTCTAAGAATACTGGCTATTTTTCGGAGTCATAATTCATTAATTAGATGATGGACATGGAGGCCCACTGCCTTCCTAATATATTAAGATCAAAATCAGCTCAAACAAAGTGTGACCTCATTACCATGGAAACTATTTAAATGGCATAAATAGGCTGTACCCCAGGGTCTAGGCAGGCAGACGCAGTGGTGTGCAGTTTTTAATCTATGAACAGCTCCTGTGGGCCTTTGATTAAGGAAACTCATCTGGGCTTTTACATTTTATAGTAGCGACTGAGACCACAGGATGATTATAGAGCACACATGCATCGACCCCTGCATGCATAAAGTGCAGGGAGGGGAACACATCAAATTGAGTAGAATATGTTCAATAATTCAAGCAGAGAGAGTTCACCACATATAAAGTAGGGACTCTGTCCCACTCTGACCACAGAGAAAGGTGACATAATATGATTAATGGCATCATAAATATGGCTTGCATGAAGACCTTACATGGGAGTCGATAACCTTTCATGTTCAACTTGCTTCAGCACTGTTTGACAAGATCAGGTACAATAATCTCGTAAAGACAATAAGTGTGTCCTTACTGTGTGTATGTGCTTACGTATGCATGCATAGATTTGTTTGTATGCGTCAATGCCTCTCTTTGTTTGTATCCACTTGCATGAGCCACGATTTCTCTCCACTGAGCTGTGAAATGTCGACAATACCCTCTAATGGTGGTTGCCTCAGTGTTGTCGAGAGACCTGGTAGAGCTGTAACATGCACGCAGTATAAAGTAAATCGGTCACTCCTGTAGGAAAGACAGAGGCTCAGCCCGATGGTGTTTAAGTAGAATAATGTTAGCAGGAGAGATTCTGTCCTTCCAGTTGGAACACACGAGAAAGAAAATCAATATTGTAAGTGTGCCTGGCCGTATCGACTGTAACACACCTTCAATATCCTGTGGCCAGTCTATCCATTGTCTTTACAGTAGAGCCTATTTAATGAACCCACAGTGAAGAGAAAGGAGACGCATTCATAATATTAGATAAGACTGCAGATCTGAGATTGACTCATAGCAGGCCTCTTCACCTACAGCATGCTGTTCTCGGTTTGTTTCTGAAAACAGTCTCCAAGTACCAGTAAAGTTAAATCATTTGTACAGAACTATATATGTTCGATGGAGTATAGCTGATCTTTTGTTTTTAGTTTGAAGCAAATATTTTAAACCAGAACAACATGTCTCTTTTTACTTAAAATCTAACAGCCACTCAAACTGCCTTTCAACCCATTGTGTGCCCAAAGACAACATTTATAATCACAAGTTCAATGATGAAAATTATGATTTGTGTTAAGGCAAGCCCAGAGAACACTTCCAAAGGATATTTGAAATTTGCGGGCAAAAATGATTTAGTGTTCTTATCTTGGAAGCTTCGTGAATATATTGCTGGAACATGCATTTCAATTTTATTCATAGACGGATTGATTGCTCCCGATTGCTCCCTTGATTACTATCTCCACAGTCCATGGGGGCTTATATGCATTATTATTTGTAAGGTATTTGGTATGTCTGAAGAGTAAATGGTTGAATGTCAGATGGCTCAATCAGGGACAAGCAGGGAGTCACATTCTGCTTGATGCTTGCCAAAGAAAAGGCCTGATCAAACAACAACTAGCAATCAGCTGTCACACATTCTGCAGCGCAGCATGGCTGTATGTTCTGTTCCTTCTCATGCCAACAGGACCAGCTGAATAAGACTCAGAGCAGCATTTCCTGTGGCAAATGTGGCCAAGTTGAATAGCCCACACACAAAGACACACTCGCCCATATGCACATGTATAGAGATATGCATTCACACACGCAATTACTATGATGTTGTGCTCCCTATCTCTGTTTCTTATCTATATCTAATAGAACTGCTCGGGTCTTGATAGATTGAGTGGGGAAGTTCATGAGATCTTTCTAGAGGGTTATCAAGAATAACTATTATCCAATGACCTTTTCCCTCTCTGTCTGTGTCTGTGTATTCTCTTGTTCCGATTAACCCAGCCAAATCTTTTTTCTTGTTGTGTATCTATATCTACGCCGGGATCCGGAGTCGAGGCTGATCCTCTTGCTGTAGTCCTGTGTCTTGGATCCTCTATCCTGAGTTCTGGATTAAGTCGTGGACTTCGGGTCGTGGCTGAACCTGTCTCTGCGGTCCTGCCTTGGGTCCCGCCATGCTGCTTCCCTGATGGCTTCCACAGGATTGTAGCTGACATCCTCGTGGATTCATCTTCTTATTACAGACACATGCATTTCCTAACATTCGGTCTATATGCTGTAAAATGTATTATCTCTTCGATTTACACACGGCATCTATTGCACGTCTGCTCGTCCTGGGAGAGGGATCCCTCCTCTGTTGCTCTCCCTGAGGTTTCTCCCATGTTCCCTTTAAACTGTGGGTTTTCTCTGGAAGTTTTTCCTTGTACGATGTGAGGGTCTAAGGACAGAGGGTGTCGTTTTTCTCATACTGATATTCTGAACAATCTGTGCTGTTGTATTTGCTGTAAAGTGTCTCTACTGTAGGCTAATTTTATTATATGTACAGCACTTTGGCTCGACCAAAAATCGTTTATAAATGTGCTATAAATAAAACTTGATTTGATTTGATTATTTTATGGCTACATGACCTGATTACAAAACTCCTGCAAACCAATCCTGTTTTGAATCCAACAGCTACTCCATTCTGACCTTTTTGCACCCGCTAATCAAACATTCTCACTGCTGCGCATAGGGAAAGATATTTCTATAAATGGAGTAATTACCAACAACAATTTGAGAAGCTAAAGCCTTGCATAAAGGTAGCTATAGGGACTCTCGTGAATATATAATCAGACGCAGGGCGACAAACATTGTGCCATGTCAATTAAAGACACATTCTCAGCAAAATACCTGTCCTTTCATGCCATCGGAGTGGAATTGTCACAATTCACATGTTAGGTCACGTTTGTAGTTTTGTCTGTGTTGGTGTTTTTCTTGTCTTTGGGTTTCCTGTCTTATTGTGTTAAGTGTTCACCCCCATTTCCTGCCTGTCTGCTTTCTGTCTGTTTCCCTCCCTGATTACCCGATTGTGTTCACCTGTTGTCCTTGTGTTTCTCCTCCCCTGCCCGGCTGTTTCTCATTGTCATGATTACCTTCGTGTATTTAGTCTTGTCTCTGTCTGTGTTCAGTGTTGGGTCATTGTTTGTTGGTGACGGAGTTCACCGGAGAGTGTTCTGTTCTGTTCTGTTCTGTTCTGTTCTGTTCTGTTCTGTTCTGTTCTGCATTTATCGTTTATCCTTGGAATAAAGGGTTTCTCAAGAGTTATCTGCATTTGGGTCCTGCTTCCTTCACTCATCCGTGACAGAATGACCCAACCCGAAATGGACCCAGCAGACGATCCTTTTGAGGTGGAGCTGCAACATTTCTCTTTTCCTTTGGAATGTTGCCACGATTGGTGGAAGGAAGCGTCCAGTGTTCGGCTGAAGGAGGCCGCCCTGGTAGAGGCGCACCGGTTGGCGATGGAGAAGCCCGACTTGGTGGAATTCTTACCTGACTGGATGTTGGACTTCCTCTGGAGATGTGATTTCCAGCCTGCTGACTACAGACGTCTCGGAGTGGTCCGTCTGGGGTCAACCCATGCTTCTGTCCCAGTTCCTGCTCCTGTTCTGGAGTCATGTGCTGGAAGTCGTCAGGCTTATGGAGGCCCACGGAGTATTCAGGCGGCTGCTAAGAGGAGTCGTCGCAAGGTCAGACAAGGAGTACGGGCCCCAGCAGCCATGGTTCCAGTCCCAGTACGGGCCCCAGCAGCCATGGTTCCAGTCCCAGTACGGGCCCCAGCAGCCATGGTTCCAGTCCCAGTACGGGCCCCAGCAGCCATGGTCCCAGTCCCAGTACGGGCCCCAGCAGCCATGGTTCCAGTCCCAGTACAGGCCCCAGCAGCCATGGTTCCAGCCCCAGTACAGGCTCCCGCAGCCATGTTTTCGGCTCCAAGACCGCCCCACACAGTCATTATCCAGGCTCCAGAACTGTATCACACAGCCATGTTTCCAGCTCCAGGGCCGGCCCCAGCGGCCATGGTCCCGGCTCCAAGAGCGCCCTATCCAGTCATGTTTCCGACTTCAGAGCTGGATCTTATAGACAGGATTCTGGCTTCAACAGCCATGATTCTGGCTTCAATTCCGGTCCCTGCAGCCATGGTTTCAGCCCCAGTTCTGGCCCCAGCAGCCATGGTCCCGATCCCAGCTGCCACAGTCCCATCTCGGGTTCCCTCCTCTGGTTCCTCCTCGAGTCCCCTTTTTGGTTTCCCTCTCGAGTCCCCTCTCGAGTTCCCTTCTCTGGTTGCTCCTCTAGTCTCTCCTCTAGTCCCCTCTTTAGTCTCTGTTCGAGTCCCCTCTCTGTTTCCATCTCAAGTTCCCCCTCGAGTCCCCTCTCGAGTTCCCTCCTTTAGTCCCTCCTTTAGGCCCTCCTCTAGTCCCTCCTCGAGTCCCCTCTCTAGTTCCCCTCTCGAGTTCCCTTCTCTAGTTACTCCTCTAGTCCCTCCTCTAGTCTCTCCTCTAGTCCCCTCTGTAGTCCCTTCTCGAGTCCCCTCTCTGTTTCCATCTCCAGTTCCCTCTCGAATTCCCTCATTTAGGCCCTCCTCTAGTCCCTCCTCGAGTCCCCTCTCTAGTTCCCCTCTCGAGCTCCCTTCTCTAGTTACTCCTCTAGTCCCTCCTCTAGTCTCTCCTCTAGTCCCTTCTCGAGTCCCCTCTCTGTTTCCATCTCCAGTTCCCTCTCGAATTCCCTCATTTAGGCCCTCCTCTAGTCCCTCCTCGAGTCCCCTCTCTAGTTCCCCTCTCGAGCTCCCTTCTCTAGTTACTCCTCTAGTCCCTCCTCTAGTCTCTCCTCTAGTCCCTTCTCGAGTCCCCTCTCTGTTTCCATCTCCAGTTCCCTCTCGAATTCCCTCCTTTAGTCCCTCCTCTAGTCCCTCCTCGAGTCCCCTCTCTAGTTTCCCTCTCGAGTTCCCTTCTCGAGTTCCCTTCTCTAGTTACTCCTCTAGTCTCTCCTCTAGTCCCCTCTTTATTCTCTGTTCGAGTCCCCTCTCTGTTTCCATCTCAAGTTCCCTCTCCAGTTCCCCCTCGAGTCCCCTCCTTTAGTCCCTCCTTTAGGCCCTCCTCTAGTCCCTCCTCGAGTCCCCTCTCTAGTTCCCCTCTCGAGTTCCCTTCCCTAGTTACTCCTCTAGTCCCCTCTGTAGTCCCCTCTCGAGTTCCCTCTCTGTTTCCATCTCGAGTCCCCTCTCCAGTTCCCCCTCGAGTCCCCTCTCGAGTTCCCTCCTCTGGTCCCTCCTCTGGTCCCTCCTCGAGTCCCCTCTCTAGTTCCCCTCTCAAATCCCCTCTCGTGTTCCCTTCTCTAGTCCCCTCTGGAGTCCCCTCTCCAGTCTCCTCTCGAGTTCCCTCAAGTCTCCGCTCGAGTTCCCTCTCCATTCCCTATTCAAGCCCCTACGCATGTGTCGTTGGAGGTCCCGCCGTCTACTCCCCTGCCGGGGGTCCTGCCAACCCTTTCTCCTGTCCCGTTGGAGGTCCCGCAGAATACTCTCCTGCCGGGGGTCCTGCCAACCCTGTGTCCTGTGTCGTTGGAGGTCCCGCCGTCTGCTCCCCTGCCGGGGGTCCTGCCAGCTCTGTGTCCTTTGCCGTTGGAGGTCCCGCCGTCTACTCCCCTGCCGGGGGTCCTGCCAACCCTGTGTCCTGTGCCGTTGGGGGTCCCACCGTCTGCTCCCCTGCCGGGGGTCCTGCCAACCCTGTGTCCTGTGCCGTTGGAGGTCCCGCCGTCTACTCCCCTGCCGGGGGTCCTGCCAATCCTGTGTCCTGTGTCGTTGGAGGTCCCGCCGTCTACTCCCCTGCCGGGGGTCCTGCCAACCCTTTCTCCTGTCCCGTTGGAGGTCCCGCAGAATACTCTTCTGCCGGGGGTCCTGCCAACCCTTTCTCCTGTGCCGTTGGAGGTCCCGCCGTCTGCTCCCCTGCCGGGGATCCTGCCAGCTCTGTGTCCTGTGCCGTTGGAGGTCCCGCAGAATACTCCCCTGCCGGGGGTCCTGCCAACCCTGTGTCCTGTGCCGTTGGAGGTCCCGCCGTCTACTCCCCTGCCGGGGGTCCTGCCAACCCTGTGTCCTGGGTCGTTGGAGGTCCCGCCGTCTATTCCCCTGCCGGGGGTCCTGCCAACCTTTTCTCCTGTCCCGTTGGAGGTCCCGCAGAAGACTCTTCTGCCGGGGGTCCTGCCAGCCCTATATCCCGTGCCGTTGGAGGTGCTACCGGGGGCCCTGCCAGCCCCATGTCCATCACCGGTCTCGCCGGGGTTCCTGCCAACTCCTGGTCCTTTTCCGTGGGGGATCCTGTCGAAGCTTGTCCGACCGGCTCCGGTTTCTGTCCGGCCGACACCGGGTCCTGCCCGATCTCCGGAACTGGCCCATCAGCGCTTTCGAGCCCGGCCCCCTGAGAGCCGCGGTCTTCGCCCTCGAGCCCGGCCCCCTGAGAGCCCCGGCCCCCTGAGAGCCGCGGTCTTCGCCCTCGAGCCCGGCCCCCTGAGAGCCGCGGTCTTCGCCCTCGTGCCCGGCCCCCTGAGAGCTGCGGTCTTCGCCCTCGTGCCCGGCCCCCTGAGAGCTGCGGTCTTCGCCCTCGGGCCCGGCCCCCTGACTCTTCCTGCCGCTGCCTTCGGTCCTCCATGGTCCCCACCTTGGACTCTGTTTTGACCCCGGGTCGTCCGCCCGAGACCCCTTCCTGGTTCTCTGCCTTGTCCCCGGGCAGTCCGCCCGAATCCCCTTTTTGGACTGTACCTTGCCCCCCGGGCAGTCCGCCCGAATCCCCTTTTTGGACTGTACCTTGCCCCCCGGGCCGTCCGCCCGAGACCCCTTCCTGGTCCTCCGCTGTGTTCCTGGGCTGTCCGCCCACCCTGCTTGGTGTTTTGGACTTTTTTTTTTTTTTAGGGACGTCTGGAATCCGTCCCTTGAGGGGGGGGTTCTGTCACAATTCACATGTTAGGTCACGTTTGTAGTTTTGTCTGTGTTGGTGTTTTTCTTGTCTTTGGGTTTCCTGTCTTATTGTGTTAAGTGTTCACCCCCATTTCCTGCCTGTCTGCTTTCTGTCTGTTTCCCTCCCTGATTACCCGATTGTGTTCACCTGTTGTCCTTGTGTTTCTCCTCCCCTGCCCGGCTGTTTCTCGTTGTCATGATTACCCCTTCTTGTATTTAGTCTTGTCTCTGTCTGTGTTCAGTGTTGGGTCATTGTTTGTTGGTGACGGAGTTCACCGGAGAGTGTTCTGTTCTGTTCTGCATTTATCGTTTATCCAAGGAATAAAGGGTTTCTCAAGAGTTATCTGCATTTGGGTCCTGCTTCCTTCACTCATCCGTGACAGGAATAGGCAGTAGAGGTGAAGTCAAACCAGTCCTGCATGTCATATGGGTATAATATTTGGGGAATGGAATTTGACCAAAATGAGATTCTGATTTAGAAATGTAAAAAAACACATGTACAGCATATGTGTTTGTTTGTGTGAAACCTGTTGAGATAGTCACCTGTGACCTGTTTTGCTTACTTTTAGTCTTCTACTGGAAAAAGGACCACAAAGAGGAATATGTTTTTATTTTACTGTATTGTCCTATCCTCTGCATTTGTTTCAATGACTCTGCATTTGTCAGAGTGTATGATATGTTTTATTTATGTTTTTGCCATGTCAAATAAATCAAACCAAATCAAGCTTCATCTCAAGCAAGCCTGCTCCAGTAGATGAGACTGACCCCCATGGCCACTGAACTTTTGGTGCAGTCACAATAACCCCCAAGGATAATAGAGTTTCTTTCTTCCAGATAGTAACTTCTGCTAAGCGCTCTGACCAATTTTCTTCAGATGGCTATTACTGCAAATATTTACAAATCCGTATAGGACCTCTATATAGATTTATTACTGTTATTGCAGGGAGCTGCCGAAGTCTAATGTCATTCCTTTGTCTCATTACTGCAATGGCAAAGTGCTTTGTTGCATCAATGACATATTTATCTATACCCACATAAGAGCTGAGATCTGATCTTAGATGTTGTGCAACTAGCCCCTTGTTAGATGAGTAAGACGAACAGGGGACAAAGGGTCTGTCTGTGTTTTCTCATTTGGCCTGTGTCGGAGTCATTGTTTATTAATGTCACCCAGTCACAGAGTAAAGGTATCACCATGATTGGCTAACCACTGTGGTAGGTTACACACAAGGAAAATAAGTAAAAGAAAAACACAGGAGATAAAAAAAAGGGTAATAGACAAGACTGTGATGTTAAGGAGAGGCAGACAAGAGAGGGAGCGGCCGTTGAAGAAACCGATACAAAGAGAAAAGGATGGGTGATGCATTTTAAACTCCCTTAGGTGATGAATTTACATCTTGTCCGTTTTCTGCCACGTCTGCAACAGTGAAACTAACAGGACCAGAGAGGAGTGGTGCGATCCTGCCAATTACAGTCTGCTTGACTGAGGTTTTGCAGCAGCCAATTCTGAAATAAAATGTTAGAGTAGTGCTCTGCGCTGTAGATTGTCAGGATCAAACAATGACCAGAACCCATCAGCTATAGCTGTATATTAGTAATGAAGAGACAGCCTTGCAGTCTTGTGTCCAGCTCTTTTGTCAGAGCCCACACTAGAGCCTCATTTGTGTCCTTTGTCTTCAGGTCATTAATGCTCAAAGAAGCTATAACATTTAATTAAGGGCATATTATTAGTCCAACACAGGCACAGTGGAGAGAAATCCAAAAACAGCCCCTAACTGAATATTACAGTTAAAGCCATATGTGCTTATGGGCAAAACTGGATAGGAGAAACCTCTATATAAACAAATTAGCTTGTCACTGTGTGCTTTTATGGAGTTTTGCCTTGCCGGTGGAAAGAATAGAGATACTTATTAGTATGAATAAACTGTCTTGTGTTCCTTGTGCCTCCCCCCAACAACGTGACGATTCCAGCCATGTAATCTGCACAAATCTTGGAAGTGTTGTTGAAATCCCACTGATCCGCTCAGTGATTAAACAAACAGACAGGAAAATATCAACGAACTTGAGAAAACGAGTGTACAGAGCCGAAAAGGACCATATGTTGAAAATTATAAAAGGGTAATATTCTGTGGAGTTAGCCAGTGGAGTGTGAGATGAGATGTATTCTGAGTGGGAAGATATTGGTGGGAGGCCCTAATGGTCATAGAGGCTGGTGCTTCACCACAGGCGTTACATTGGATCATCAGGCTGGATCATTCAGTAACAGATGCAGCGTTCAGATGGTACAAAGCAATAAACTGTATGTTGAATGTGGTGACACGTCCTGCATAACCAACTCAATTGAGTCTCATCCTGAAATGTGAATTACATTGTGGGGAGTGTGTGCTTGAGAATGTGTGAGTGTATGATTGTTATAAAGATACA